>NC_140281.1:8620990-8703490 GCF_964030765.1 Micromesistius poutassou
CCCTTCTGCTCGTGCTCGCTCTATTCTTTATTTTTGTGCCTTTGTCCATTTGTCTCTCCGTCACTCACTCAATCACTCACACACACACACACACACACACCCCCACACACATACACACACACACACACACACACACACACACACGCTCCCCCTTTCTTTGTCTTTCCCTCTCTCTCTTCCTCGCGCACTCTGTGTGTCTCTCGCTCTCTCTCTCATTTGTTCTCATACTCTCTCTCTCTCTCTCTCTCTCTGAAAATGGAGCCTATCGCTCTGAGACCAAGCGTCACTCAGTGCGTTTACATGACACTCAAGAAAGTCGAATTATTGGGTTAGTCCGACTATGATTGGATTATTAAGATGCAGGTATACACCTTAGTCGAGCGAAAATCGAATCAAATTGGGTTTCTCATAGTCGAATTAAGACCCCTAGATTATTCAACTGTTAGTCGCATTAAGCGTGCATGTACGGATTGGGATTGGATTATGTGTTCTGTGCATGCTCAAGAACTTTTTCCGGAGGCCGTGAGCCGGAAGTAGAAGGAAACGATAGTCGTGTTGTTGTCGCTGTTGGAAAACGAGAAACAGCGATTTATTTAAAAAGGTGGCGCAGAAGATGGAAGAAGCTGGTGAATGTAGTTACACCCTACGAATTTTATCCCGGCCGCGGGAGTGTGCATGGCATGCATTCAGTAAAGGTGGAAGCACACAGATACTGCACTTCGATTTTTCCCAAGGCTGAATTAAAAGTACATGTTTTTCGAAATGTGGGTCATCAACAAGGTTGTAAAGTAGTAACTTCAGGCAAATCTGTCAAAATATATATTTTTTCCTCTGTTTACGATTTTTATTCATTCATTGCGCCGTGGCCAAACTGACAGGGATATTCATCGGTATTTTATGACTCTTAAAGACTGCATCGAGTTCTCAGACTCTCTGGTACTTCCACAACAAGTAAAGACTTATAATGGGGGTTATCTCGCCCATGGGGGAGAAGGAATTGGGGGAATGCCGTATATGGACGGGCGGCGGAGGGGCTGTTCCGGCGGGAGAAAGATGTTTTCAGTAGACAGCTGTCAATTCACTTTGGGTCCATGTCATTTCTCTGACGCTCCATTGTTCCGACCTCTTAATGACCCGAAAAATTCCCATTGGTCCTACAGCCCACTAGTCCGATGTCCCTTTATTTAGAAAAAAAAATAAACCCCCTGCTCTGACATCCCATTGTTCCGACTGGCTTTTGGATCACCTATGCGGCAGAGCCCGCATACGACAACAATCCCTTTCTTCTCCATATTCGGTTCAATCTGGAGAGTCAAAGCCAAAGTTCCTTTCCCCCAATTCCTTCTCCCCCATAGGTGAGATAACCCCCACTAGGCGTCTTTACTTGTTGTGGAAGTACCAGAGAGTCGGAGACCCGATGCAGTCTTTAAGATTCATAATATCAGAGAATTATTTTTTTATATATTTATTTTGAGGTGACATGGACCCGAAGTGAAGTGACAGCTGTCTACTGAAAACATCTTTCTCGAATGCCGAGTTTGTTGTTGCTGGTGACGTAAAGAGGTCAGCCGGTGGCTCTATTACCACTAGTTGAAATGGGCACAGCGCCACCTATCGTACCGGGGCATGACATGCTTCGGCCACTGAATCGATTTACTCGCCACCATGTATAACCGGACAATTGCAGTTGTCCAATTGCGGAGCATAGTCAAACTATGGCTTTAATCGGATTAAGCTGTGCATGTAAACATACTGACTAACTGTCCATAATTATCTTGACATGCTCTCTCCATAGCGGGTGGTGGGGTGGTGGGGTGCGGGGAGGCGATCGCACCATAGCAAGGTGTTGCCATAGATACCCTCAGGTGTAGGAGTTATCGTAGTGACCCTGAAGTATACTCTTTGTTTAATTCTTCCCTTCATCTCGCTAAACTGGGGCCTGTCATCGTGGTGGATCGACCGCGAGGAGGCCTTGACTGGCCTTTCTTGTTGCTCACTGTGATGAGGTAGTGTTATGGAGGAAACAACAGTGTTAAATCCATTTTATGGACACGGTTCTGCCTTATAAAGTCAGGCCGGCGGGCAAAGCCTCCCTCTATGAATTGAGTTTGGGGCGGTGGGTTCTGAAGGCAGTAATATCAATATACGCTATACACTGATATGAATTGGATGATAAAGTTCCGGGGCTAAACCATCCCTTACTTTTATCCTGACACGTCTGATTTTATTTATCGGGGAATATTCAACGGACATCATCATTTTTTTACGCTGTTTTTCAAACAGCTCCCGTGGCTATTTAATGAAGCTCCTCTTTCTGTTATCAGTGTCCTTAAGCCCAGTAAAGAACACCGTAGCACTGATAGCATTCTCTCCCAGCCGCTTGAGGACAGCGTAGCCCAGGGCTGTTGCCACTCACAACAACACGCGCCGTTCAAAGCACCCTCTGTCATATTACAGCCCTCAATTATCTTCAATCAGCATCAAACTATATCACTCCGTAAACATTCACGTTTTAATTTATTTATATGTTTTATACGAACGAGGGCACAAACAGAGAGTGCGTGCACCTGCGCGGGTCTTCAGAGAGGCTTACTTTTATTAAAAAGCTATTACGCTTCTCTTTGTGAGTCAGCCGGCTGCACGCACGACAGATTAATCCCCGGTTGAGGAGGATGCGCGCTGGCCATTGTTGTGTATCTGTCTTCTTACTCAAGGATGTGAAGGGAAGAATGCAAGCCTGTTAAATATACCCCTAGTCGCCATCTGTGTTCATCACGGTTGAGCCATGCCCAGCCGTTGACTCCTCCAGTTGGAATCATGGACCCTGGGGACACCCGTACTTATGCCTGACTGAAGTCGGCGAGTCGACTTGAAAAGGGCTGTCGGAACTGCAGCCGAACACGGCTATTTCCGCAGGGTACGATGTTAGCCCGCCAACGTGTGGGCCGGCGGGTTTAACAACGCCAGCGGCAATGCCACTTGTGGTTCCTGCTTCAGCTGTCATATGAATGTGCTTAATACCCTGCAGTCTCCGCAAGTCACGCTTTGTAAAATGGTTAATCTTGGAATAAACGGGACGTGGGAGTCTGTATTTTACAGATACCAAGACGCCGATGTAAACGCTCACGTTGTGTGGTTGACCAATAGCTGATGGCGGTATATTGGGAGGGCCGCGGGGAAAGGTTGGCCTATTTCGTCTGGGTCCCCTTGTGCACAATTCCCGAATGCTGCGGTTTTCTTTGGTCTCAAAGCGGCCATTATGTCCGTGCGAACACAGCGTTCAGGTTTTCATTTTGTTCTCAGTAAACCGGGGCCTTTTAGGTCAAGCCCAAGGTCCTTTTGTGGGGTCTTTGAAGTTTGGTCCGGCCAGAGGTTGGAGAGTGTGCAGTGGGAGTTGGAAGTCTCTGGTGGACAGCTGTGGTTGTTAAGGTCGGCCAGAGGTTAAAACACGGGGCCGAGCACAGAGGGAACAAGGCTGTGATCAGCTTTTGGAGAGGGAAAAAAACTGAAAAAGTCTAATGCAGGCACAGTGTGTGTGTGTGTGTGTGTGTGTGTGTGTGTGTGTGTGTGTGTGTGTGTGTGTGTGTGTGTGTGTGTGTGTGTGTGTGTGTGTGATTGTGTGTGTGTGTGTGTGTGTGTGTGTGTGTGTGTGTGTGTGTGTGTGATGTTGCACATTGCTAAGACACTTACAATGCCTCCAGAAGTCCCCGTCAAGACATGTGTCTTTTGGGGTCAGGCTTAAGGCTTAAAGCTGGCCTGGTGATTACTGGCAGCCAGCCTAAGTGTGGCTGTGTTTCCTCCTGTGGGTTGACTCGGGAAGGGAGTGACCTTCCCGGGTTTGACCTGCACTGGTGCTGGTGGTTTGAAGGACTTGTACCATGGTTATGCCCTGATGACTGTTTTCCTTCTGTGTTCTGGGGTGGTTTCTGTGGATGGGAGACAAATATATATATAGTAAAAAGTTAATTCACTTTTCCTCAGCCTTTGCATGTGTTTTCAAGAAAGGGATTATTCTCTCAACAGAGAATGTGTAAAAGCCCATTATTTCATATAAAATTCCATCAATTCCATTATCAAACATCACATCTCAATGAGGCTGTATAAATTCCTGATTATCAGTTGCTTTAACTCTTCCCAATTCCCCCAAGGAAACAATATCACGTGATATATATGTGTCACGTAACACATTTTCACTGCCAAAGTGTGTACACCAAGGTGTAAACAAACTTCTGTCCTATCTGCCACAGCCACCAGATCATTAGAGAGCATAGAGTAAAAACACACACACACACACACACACACACACACACGCCCAATCCCTGTATCACATTTTAAAAACTCAGCTGATATCATCAACTCTGTGAAACCATTTAATTGGTCCTTAGAAGCTAACTTAAAATGTGTTCCTGTGGCGCGGCCCACGGAGACCAATAGATCACAGAATCCTCAACATGATTGGCATGCTTTGTGGATAGTGAACAGCAATACAACGGCCATGCTGCATCTTAATATCCAGCCCCAGCCTCCTTGAAAAGTGTGATGTTTATGTGTCTCAGATTTCCCCCACAAGCTAGCACAGAGGAAATGCCTTCACGCAGGGTCGCCAACTCTCACGCATCTGGCGTGGCACTCACGCTTTCAGCATCAATCTCACGCTGTCACACACACGCAAGAGATATCACGCCAAATAGCCCATCTTTGAAAAAAAAATAATAATAAACTTTTTTCCGTCCATTCACTGTTGATCACTCACTACTAAACCACAGAATATACAGGAAACATGCTTGTTAGATCTATCTATCTATCAATCTATTCGGACCTACTGCATTGACTGCAGTGCAGGCTGATCTACAACCTCCTCTACAACCTCCTCCACGCACCTTTCTCTGTCGCCGCTCCCTTGCGTCTTTTAGTGGCACGTGAAACGTTTTGAGTGAAAGACGCGCGTTTGGGAAGATGAAATAAGTCTTGGTTAAGTGGTTAATAAATGCCTCAAACGAGTGCTGTCATTTTAAAATAACAACGTTACGTTTGTTTTATTACTGTTGTTTTTATAACGCAATTAATGCGGATACTCCGCTATTTGGTTTCATTTACTTACTCAACACTTAACCTAAAATTACAGCCAGGGTATCAAAATGAAGAGAGAAAGATGGCAAAAAGATACCTCAAAGAGCTTTTCAGAGAACTTCTCTTAAATGGAATGATCCTTTCCAAAAACTCTTCCAGTCTCTCTCGCTCCCTCCATGTCTTCTGTCTCTCTGCCTCTCTGTGTGGACTGTGGACCTTGTTGGAATTCAACTAGAAATTGTTAGTTTGGTGTTACTTAGCCTATATTTTATTTATATTACAAGTGCCTTTCGATCTAAGCACGGAAAGAACAAGTCAATATAGGCATCCGTTTACTGAATCTCTTGGCTTCTATAGGCTATAATTTAATTAGGATATAGTATTTTAATTCTGATTTAACATTAATGTTGTTACTTTTCAATATCAGTCATTAGGCTAAATAAAGTCACGTTTGGCAATGAGCAGGGTCCAAGTAACCTATTCTCGCAATATAGACCCTAAAGGTTTTCTCATGGTTTGACAGCCCTCCTCAAAACAAAATTACAAGGTTTTCTTAATGTAGGATAGGCTATCAACCAATAACCAATTACTAAACTAATTAAAGGCCATGACACACTGTTACCTCCTGTTAAATTCCTTCTTTCTGGGTCAGACTGGGAATAAATTCTGCTGCCATTCTCTATGGCAGCAGGTATCAGTGTACAGCTGTGTTCCCATGTCAATGCATGATTAATTAATCATGCATCATGCTGTGTTTAGATATTTTTTTAATCATGCATTTATAAATGCATGATTAAAAAAATATCTAAACACATTTTGAATGTCCTACGTCAACAACAGCCAATGGCTTTCTTCAATTTGTTTATACTAAGTAAACGAGGACTGTTTTGTAAAAAAAATTGGGTTATGGTTATCAAATATGTTTGCTGCGCACACTCTCTTCACACGCCCACTGACATTTTGCAGAGTCTCACTCCAGCCAAAGTCCCAAAGTTGGCAACCCTGTTCATGCCACCTTGATTCTGAAAAAAAAACAAGTATGGACACATAGATATAAATAGGGTTACAGCATATACACTATTATTTGTGATTCCCCAGAGGGGCGTCTAATGACCAAAGCAAAACCCCCTGTAATAGTAGTCTCGCTCCTCTTAGCTTTGAAAACGTAAGCTTGCAGCAACATCAGCGGGAGAAGCCTTTTATGTGCAGGTAGGTCTTAAATGCATCGCTTAGCCGGGCCTTTCTTTTATGGCTCGCTCTCAATGCGAGTAGGTGTTTGGTTTCTCAACCGCCGGGCCAAATCACTTCCTCATATCTTCTTCTCGCGCAGACCCCCGCCCGCCGACATTCCCCCTTTTGCCCATTACGGCTAGACCACATTCGAGACTGAAAGGGCGTTCTCTACTTCCCTGACCCCCCTTCCACCCCTATTTACACCACACACAGAAAAGCCATTCATGTTTCTTCGATTGATTCCACATGTGGCCATTGTTGTCTCGCTGCCAGCCCGCGTGAGGGTGAATTCACTCTGCAGCTTAGGCGGCGTTCGCACTCAAACTTCGCTCCTGATGCTGGGGGTAAATATGGATATGTTGTCTTGTCATTCCCTCTTTTCTCCGTCAACTGTTCCATTTCGGAATGGGTAATAACGTTCCGGGTTTGAGACTGACAGAGCTGGAGGAAGACAGCCATCTATTTTGGAAAGCGGAGAGCAGAGGATGTGTTAAGGGAATATGATTGGGCTGGGATGAGGGTAAAGGGTGTGTGTGTGTGTGTGTGTGTGTGTGTGTGTGTGTGTGTGTGTGTGTGTGTGTGTGTGTGTGTGTGTGTGTGTGTGTGTGCGCGTGTGTTGTTCATTTGTCTCTGGGGTGTATATGCATTTGTGTTTTCATGTTAGTAATTGCTTTTTGTGTCTGTCAAAGTGAGAGTTTATGGAATGTGTCTGCCTGTGTTTGTATGCATTGCGTATGTGAGTGTTTTCCCATATATATATATATATATATTTGCATTTGTCTGTCTGTGTTTGTATGCATCCATGTGCTTGTATGAAGTTGTATGTGTGCATACAAAAAAAATAATTTGTGTGTATGTACAGTATTAGAGAGTATTTATGGTTGTGCTTGTTTATGTTTGCATCCACTTGTTTGTATGCACGTGTGTGTGTGTGTGTGTGTGTGTGTGTGTGTGTGTGTGTGTGTGTGTGCGTGTGTGCGTGTGTGCGTGTGTGTGTCTGCGTGTGTGTGTTTTGTGCCAGAACACCTCCGTCTAATCATCAGCCAATACATGATTGAGCCAGTAGCTTTGCTCTCACGGCTATGATGCGATTATGTTATCAGAGGCGCAGGTTGGGGGGGGGTGGGGGGTGGGTGTCGCAGTAATCATTGGTGTTGGGTGGTGTTGTTCTTCTTGGGGTAGGTGAAGGTGGGTGCTGGTGGTGGTGGTGGTGGTAGGGAGTGGTGGCACATTTGTA
The DNA here is from genome assembly GCF_964030765.1 of Micromesistius poutassou. NCBI lineage: Eukaryota > Metazoa > Chordata > Actinopteri > Gadiformes > Gadidae > Micromesistius > Micromesistius poutassou. The sequence continues at coordinate 8,628,531 of NC_140281.1, forward strand.
TGCAGCGAATCCTCACCAAAGCATGAAAAATCAGGCTTAGTGCCTTGGAAGCAGAGTGCCATCTGAAATGTCTGCCTGTCTCTATGCAGAAAGCAAACAAGAAGGGAAAGCAAAAAACATAAATCTCCTTGAACAAGTCAGTCGTGACCTCCCAGACATTCTCTTCAACGGAGGCAAATGGAAATGTGTTTGCTTGTGGAGTCTAGAAGCATGCTATTGTTGTCATTGTTTCTTTGGGGTTTTTCGGTACACCCTTCTTCCCGTCGTTCTCACGAGCTCCAGCGGAGTGGAGCAGGGAGGCAGATGCAAGTGCCTGCACAGTGCCCCTGTTCAAGCTAGGCCGTGCTGTGGTAGAGTTTGTTCGCAAGCCCATGCTGGTAGATGTTTTTTGGAAGTTAACCCCCTGTTGCTCATCTGTTTGTCTGGGGCTCTCGTCTGGAAATCGGTCAAAAGTCTGACGCTTCGCAGTCAATCCAACAAATCGCCTTTTGATGCTGCTTCCAAAAGCAGAACCGGCCTGTGGATAAGCATGCAGCATGCAGCATGTGGCAGGTGTGACGGCAGCGGAAGAAGTGCTTTTTCCATCTCTCCTGCTTCAAAAACCTTTGCCCGTTTGAAGATATTTTACCAGCTGTTTAGTAAAATTGGGGTTAAACATCATAATACTAAACCCCAACTCAAAACCAAACTCAAAATGGAGCTCTTCGAAACTGCATAAAACACTCAATTTGTATCCAACACACCACTGATTAAAGCCACAACAAATTATACGTGTGTGTATTTTTACAGTGCTTTTCAACCCAACAAGAGAGATGTATATATATATATATATATATACATATATATAAATATATATTAATCTCTCTTGCTGGGTTGAACTTTAAATATATTAAATATATAAATATATTGTTGTTGTTATTATTATCATCATCCCGGAAACGTTCTATTAGCATCGATTCGTAAACCGTATCGATTGTTAATTGCATCTCCAACCTCCCGAGGAGGATCAGGGAGTCAATGGTCAGGAAGTTGACCTGAGCAGGGGATGAATGAGGATGTTTGTGAGGGTGGAATGGCCGACCTCTCACCAACAAGTGCATATTTTGACTAGGTCCAACTCGGTGGGATGCAGAACATTAGGTCTTCCTATCATGTCTGCTTCACCACTTTTTGACTAAACGCTATCGGGTAACCAGACAGCAGACGGGGCCGGCCAAATCGCGAGGCGGCAAGCGCCCGAGAGCCCATAATTCGATTGGTCAGGGGTTAATGGCCCGGGCGCCATGACGACAGGCGTCCCCGGGATGAGAAGTCAATAGCTGTCTGGCAATTCTCTCCCTTTCACCCGCTCTTGAGCTTGATCTTTCACTTGTGTGTGTGTGTGTGTGTGTATGTGTGTGTGTGTGTGTGTGAGTGTGAACCTGTGTACATGTGTGTATGTGTGTGTACGTCTGTGTTTGTGTTTGTGTGTAAGTGTGAACCTGTGTACGTGTGTGTGTGTGTGTGTGTGTGTGTGTGTGTGTGTGTGTGTGTGTGTGTGTGTGTGTGTATATACGTGTGTACGTGTGTACGTGTGTGTGTAATGCCCTTTGCAGTACACTACACATTTGCTAAGATACATTAGCAATTATGGATAATGGACTGGAAGCCTTCCAACCAAGGTTTCTGTTCGGAAAACTTAGTGGGGGAGCAGTCTATGACTGTGCCTTTCAGTTAAGTTTCTTCTTTTACCGAGCTACAAGAAACAATGTTGCACGGTTAAGCATGTTTGGACACTGTTTGTAAGGCGTACAAATGTCTATGCTAGTACAAAAGTACAAAAGTACAAAAAAGTCTATGCTATTTGAGGTTATGTGAAAGGTCCTGTGACACCTTTTCCTGTAAATAGCTGAGGTCAGTTTATTTAACCTTTTTTTACAGTCTGCACCTGCGTTTGGGAGGATCAGCTCGTCCTTGACTCAATGGGAGCAGCAATTTCCAACACATCACAGCAGATGCGTTGCGTTGATGCGACAAATCATAATCCGTCGCTGTGCAAGTTTTATCAGGCAAACTGTCGCACCACATCTTTTGCCCGCCAACGGTGCTTCATGCCAATTCATTCTCAACCATGGCCAAGATAACCACCATTGCATGTCTTTACCTGTTGTGGAAGAGCGAGAGACGTCGGAATGCCCGTCGTTTTTGGCCGTGATATTATATATTATATTATTGAGTATTTATATATTATATTATATAATATCATATAATATTATAGATAGAGCTCCGGGAGTCGCAAACGGAAACAATCACTTTCTCCTCCAAGCTGCGGTTCACTGCGGAGTGCAGGGAACGGTTGGCCCGGCCGGTTGAATGCTGATTGGCTGTTACGTTACGTCACTCAGGGAGTGAACGCTGATTGTCATCACGCGAATGTCGCGGCAAAGTTCAAATATTTAAACTCCAGCGAAAGTATCACACTGCAAATCCTCATGAACGTGCTCGCCCGTGACAGGGCGTTCATCCCACGCCACAAAGTCAAATCTTTTCTAGCGACAAAACTTGATTGAATTTTAAAAAACATCAATCAAATTGACCAAAATGAAAAATCAACACGAGAGAGGTTGTTACCACTGACGGTGAACTGACTCTGTATGACGTCACCGGGGTAAATAAATATCAACCCAAACCATTCATCATTGACGTGCTTGCCATCGCCTGGCCCTCCGTCGACTCATAGTCTCTGTGTCCTGTGATCATCTTGACAGAAATGGAGCCATGGATCTTCAGGTTTAAAGCAGAGGGCACGGTGGATTTTTCACAGCTGACCTTCGACCCCGGCCAGAATGAACTGATTGTCGGCGCCAGGTAACCCATCTCCGTCTTCTCTGTTTGTCCTGTTCCTCATGTTTCCCCCTCTTACTCTCAGTGTCTTGTGTTGTCTTTCTTTCTATCCTGTCCACCTTCTTTCTATCTTTCTCCATGTCCATCTTTCTTTCTTTTGTTCTCACTGTTGTCTGCCTGCTAACTCGTTTTTTTCCTTATTTTCGTCCTTCCTTCCTTCATCCATCCTTCCCTCATTCCTTCTTCCTCATTTCCTTTCTTCCTTCCTTCATCCTTCCTTCTTTCCTTCCATCATGCATCCTTCCTTCCTACCATAATTTGTCCTTCCTTCCGTCCTTCCTTCCTCTCTTTCTTATTTACCTTTGCGTGACTTTCGTTATTTTTCCCTCCGCACTGAAACCATTTTGTGTCTTGTCCTTCTGTTTACGATCCTTCTTTATTTCCCGTCTTTCGTTCCCTTCCCCTTGTCCTCGCTCCCTTGCTTTGGCGCGTGTCATCGTAACCCATGAGTGATGATCCCCCTCCCTGTAAATGTCCCCTTATGCCTCAGAGAAAATAGCTTCACAGTTTGTTTGTCTCCTGTCTTTATGCTTGGCTGTCTGAGCGCGAGTGTGTATATGTCGCTGTGTGCCCCATTATTGAAAGTGGATTTTAAAGAAATTGTGTGTGTGACAGACAAGCTTTGCATATATGCAGTATGCACTCACAAACATTGTGGACATGTGTATGTGTGGGTGTGCATGTGTGTGTGTGCCCATATGTATGTGTGTGTGTGTGTGTGTGTGTGTGTGTGTGTGTGTGTGTGTGTGTGTGTGTGTGTGTGCGTGTCTGTGTGTACGTGCGCATGTGTGTGTGTGTGTGTGTGTGTGTGTGTGTGTGTGTGTGTGTGTGTGCGCATGTGTGTGTTTGTGTGTGTGTGCGCATGTGTGTGTTTGTGTGTGTGTGTGTGTGTGTGTGTGTGTGTGTGTGTGACTGTGTGTGCATGTGTGAGTGCTTGCGTGTCTGTGCACCCGTGTGTGTGCATGGGCTACATCTCTGCGCAGAATTATTTGCACAACATTCGGCAGTTCATATGGCTTAGTATAGGAGGCTTATAGTATCGCACTGTGTAAGTCACAGACGAGAAGCAGATGTAGTGCGACTTGCACTCCTCTTAATGGCTTTAGACTCAATACAAGGCAACACTTGCTACAAAGTGAACAGGAGATTACGCAGGAGCGGATGGGGAAGCAACACAAGCAAATACAAAGTGAGCCCAGGGACTTACTAATGGACAAATATAAAAAAGTTCAAAATATGCAGAGCTCAACCTCTTACAACTACTCTGTATTCTATTTCTGTAATTAACCACATGAGTCACGTCAATGTGAATATACTATATATATATATACATATATACTAATGCATCCAGTTCAACATATGTATATTATTATTACAATATTATTTTAATGAGTAATAACAAAAGTGGATCATTACACCATAAGTAGAAGCAAGTACATTTCCTTTCATGTGCCAAAAAGCCAGAGTTCCCTAAAAGTAATTTTGCCATCAAAGTCTTGTTGTCAAGGCAAATATCTGGGCCATCCATCTGCTGCCCAGCACAACAACAAAGGAGATGAAAAGAAAGGTCTAATTAAATTCTGGGTTCAAACATGACATGTGCTAAGTGTCTGGGTGTAAAAAGGCGTGTGTGGATGGATGGCTGTGGCAGTGGGGCTGGGGAGGTATGAGTGATAATGGAGGCGAGGGGGAATCAATGCAAATATCAATACTGTGTAGGGGGGAGAGGCACAGCTCAGAGCCACTCTCCACAAGATTGATAGCCGACTGTGTCTGTCTAGCTGTTGGTGTCTCAACTCCTAGTTATGACGTTTGTGAGTTTGTGTGTGGTTAGGTTGATGTGTGTGGTAAATTGGAAAGACCTTTAATATTACATGATAGAATTTATTTTGAAACCCTCAACTTTAAATGTATGAATGTTACCATGGACCAAGAAGAAGTGTAATATATCCGTACACAAATACAAATATCAAATCTTGTTTAATTAAATATTAATAATTGGTTGGAGTATCATTTACATATTTTTGGGCATGTAAAAACGTTGTTCACTTAATTTTCTTCTTTGCAAAGTAATAGTGTGCTGTAAGAGCTCTGCTCATGTAAAAAGAGACAGGCCTCAGGACAAAGACAGTCTGTCAATCGTTCCAGTGAAGTTTCCCTGCTGAGCCTTGGATCACACACAGTATATAACAGCCATCGCTTTGCCTTTCTCTGCCTCACTGTGTGCCTCTGCCTACTGCCCTCTCGCTCCCCACTCTCTCTCTGTCTCTCACTCTCTCTCCCTCCTCTCTCTCACCCCCTTCCTCTCTCTCTCTCTCTCTCTGTCCCCTTTCTCTCTCTCGCAACACTTTCATTTCCTGAACGTCTATAGACTCCGGGAGCAACAGCACTGAACGTATCTGCATTTCCCCCCTATTCCCCACTCAGCAGTAAAGGTTAATATACACATAGATTTAGCTTCTGGCATACACGCCTCTGAATGATTTCCACTCAGACTACCTTACCGCGGTAGCTTTGTTTAAAAGTGCTATAGGTATTTCTGTGTTAATCATTGCACCCAATAGCTGTTTGTATCGGATCCTGATTAGCTGATTGTCAGCTCGCTTCCCAGAGAAACAAAAAACAGTCAAAGTGTATAAAAGTGAAAAAACATTCTGCGGTGAAACCGTTTATGTGTGATTCTTCCCCGTGAGTGGTATTATCGGCTTGTATTTATCCAACGTTATTTACTCTTCAAATACCAAAACTCTTAAGTAGCTCTGAGGAGTTTATTTGGACATATATCGTGCACAATGTAAAGTTTGCAGATGTACCCAGACCACGGACCAAGGACTGACTGACCTGGTGCGGGGACCTCGCCCGAAAGTGCAGACAAATCCATTTGTCAGGAAAGGAGACAAGAGTGTTGCTCTTGGCATTTGAGCATTTTATCCGCATGGAGCTCTTCTTCTAATCACTACCTGCACCGATGACTCATGTTTGGCTCCCTTGTCATTTCAGAAATCATCTCTTCAGACTCAGTCTGGAAGACCTGACACTTATTCAGGTAAGCCTCCGAGCCTGTACCGCCTCACCCCCTCCCCCCTCCCCCTCCCACCCCACCTTCCCACTGCCTCCCCACGTCTCACCAAACAAAAACACACCGACACTACACCCCTCTCCCTCCTTCCTCTCTCGACTCTCTGTCTTTGACTCAGACTGTTTCTTAAAGGAACGTGACCCCGTAGGGTGCATGTGCGGTTGTGTGTGCCTGTGCATGTCTTTGTGTGTCTGTGTCTGTGTGCGTGTGTGTGTGCGTGCGTGCATGCGTGCGTGCATGCGTGCGTGTGTGTGTGTGTGTGTGAGTGCATATGCATGTGTGTGTGTAGGACGGGGGGGGTGGGGGGGCGTGGGGCGTGTGCCCTGTCTGCGGTAAACACTGATTACAGACTCACTTTACCGACACAAACTCTGCTGAGACCAGCCAGCCAATCGGAAGAGCTGCTGCTCATCCTTACTCACACACTTCCCTGAACGCTGCAGCGGCCCTAACTGGCTTTAGCTCACCACGCGTCACAACAGCACCGCCACGGAGGGAGCGACGGCGGGATTTGTGTTGATGCCTCGCTCTAAAGACGGGAGACAGCATTGAAAAACCTGCCAAGTCTGGCCGTCACTCATACTGTGTTACTTGTCTTAAAAATGTGTGTGTGTGTGTGTTTGTGTATGTATTCATATATTTATATATATATATATATATATATATATATACATAGTTATATTCACAATGAACTCCCGTTCCAATTGTTTGGCTGTTCATATTATCTGCTGCAAATTTCTGCAAGACTGTCTGACAGCACAGGTGGTCCAGCAGGTGTGTTTAGCTAGCATCACAGAGAGGACGTTCTGAGTGTAACTTTATTAAATTGAACTGCAAGAACACGGCCCCTGCTGCTGATGAAAATGGCACATTCATGCTTCCTCTGCCAACCATTAGCAGGTGATCAAACAACCCAGGTGACTCAGACAGGTATTTTCGTACAGAACACGCAATAATACGCAATGACTGCAAATGTTGCCCTCATCTGTTTTTTCCCTCCATCACTCTCCCTCCTCCCCCATGCTCTTGGAAATTGTCATACTATCACTTTGCTCAGCACTCAATTTCTTCCTCTCTCTCTATCTGTCTCTCTCTGTCTGTCTCTCTCTCTGTCTCTCTCTCATTCTCTCTCTGCTCCTCTCTCTGTCTCTTTCTCTTTCTCGTTCTCTCTCTCTCTCTCTCTCTCTCTCTCTCTCTCTCTCTCTCTCTCTCTCTCTCTCTCTCTCTCTCTCCTGCTCGCTCTATCTCTGCCTCTCTCTCTCTCTCTCTCTCTCTCCCTCATTCTCCCTTTCCCTAACTGCTGAACACAGCACGGCCCCATATGCTCCCTTGTGGCACTAAGCATGCCCCTCCGCCCCTGCTGAGAAGCCATGCAAACATTGACACCATGCAGGGCTGTGTTTGGATTGCTCCTTCCACGGGGCACAGCAGCGGGGAACCTCTGATGGCCGGACAGGGCTGGATACCCTCGCCCATTAACCAACACGATAACACTGTAGGGTGGCTGATGAGGCGAGAGGGAGGGAGGCAGGGAGGGAGGGAGGAAGGGAGGGAGAGAGGGAAGGTGGGAGGGTGGAAGGACAAGAGAAGGAGACGAAGTGAGGAGCTGAGAGAGATGGTTATGGTTGGGGGCAGAGAGAGAGAAAGGAGGGAGAGTGAGATGAAGAGAGGGGCAGAGAGAGATGGTTGGGAGGAGAGAGAGAGAGGGGGGAGAGAGATGAAGAGAGGGGCAGAGAGAGATGGTTGGGAGGAGAGAGAGAGAGAGAGAGAGAGGGGGAGAGAGAGATGAAGAGTGACAGAGATAGATGGTTGGGGGGAGAGAGAGAGAGAGGGGATAGAGAGATGAATCTAGGAACAGAGATAGATGGTTGGGAGGAAAGAGAGAGAGGGGGGAGAGAGATGAATGAGGAACAGAGATAGATGGTTGGGAGGAGAGAGAGAGGGGGGAGAGAGATGAATGAGGAACAGAGATAGATGGTTGGGAGGAGAGAGAGAGAGGGGGGAGAGAGAGATGAAGCAAGGAACAGCAAGAGATGGTTGGGGGCAGAGAGAGGGGGGGGGAGACAGAGATGAAATGAGGAACAGAGAGAGATGGGTAGGAAAAAAAGGGAGAGATGGATAAAGCAGAGAAGAGAGGAACAGAGAGGGGGGCTTGGGGATAGACAGAGAGATGAAGAGAGGAACGAAGAAAGAGAGAGGGTCGGGGAGGGAGAGAGAGAATATGTCAGGGTGGAATCAAAGAATGAATGGAGGCAGCACAGCGGTTACAAATCCATGTGTGTATTAAGGGAGGACAGAGGATTAGACAAAATAAGAATGAGTCCTTGGATAGAGGACCTCTCGCAGAGAGCGAGGAGCGATACGCATAACTAGATGAGATAGGGAAATGGATCGAGGGGGGGGAGAGGGAGTGTGCAGACAGAAGTCAGAGGTACCCTGCTCCCCTCCCCCCCTCCTCTCCCACCACCGTACAATGCCACACACCTTCAGAGAGGAATGGTAATTCCTGCCTCACCAGGACAAAGGCGCCTTATCAAAGATCCTCTGTGCCGACTGATCACTGAATCACTGAGCCTTCCTTCTTTATCTCATCCTGCGCTTGGCACGCGGTGGCCAAATCCCCCCGGGTGTCACAAGGGGGGGGACCCTTCAGGGCCAATCAAAACCCCCGTCTCCAAGGCCTCTCCTATTGGGGGAACAAAGCCGCCTGTGGCGTCTCAGGCCTTGTACCAATTCAAACGGACCATCAGACAGAGTGGTCCCTGCTTTGCATCTGACTGGAGCAGGTGGGAGGGGCTGAGGGAGTTAAGAGCGATGCCACAGAAGTCCTAGGTCTTGATGTGAAGGGTTAATAAGTAGCATTCTGTCTCTAGCCTCCCTCGCCTCTCTCAGCCATTTCCCTCACGCCTCCCGCTCTCCTCCCCTCATCCGTTCTTCATCATTGAACGAGGGATTAATTGCAAAGAGATTTGGCTGCGGGGCTGCCATGGCTGGCGCTTATGTGTGTCGTTCTTATTGTGGCTGGATATGAAAGAGCCCAATGGATGTTCCCTCTGGCGTTGGAGCTCCGTTGGAGTCCCATGCCTTAGCAGTCGACCATTCTGGATTTTAGATGCATTGACTCTGCAGTCTCAGAGGACAAGAGCTAAAGGACCATAAGTGTGCACAAGTACTTTTTTTAATGTAGAAAGTCAAGTGAGGATTTTTCAGGTTTTTTTCCCCATGAAAGGGAAACGAGATACACCTACGCTGGTCTTTGCTGTTTCCCATCCTCTACATACACCCGGCCATGTCACATTGCAGCCTATGGCCAAGATTTGCTCTGCAAAGCTGCCAGCAATGAGCGAAGACGTTTGTTTGGTTTGACAGGCAGGAAGGCTCAGGTTTTTTTTGTCCCTGGACGGTACAATCGACTGACACTGCACAAGATGCCTTCAGATAATTACCATATGATCCATGTGGCCTTATGTTACGTACAGTTAAAAAACCAACACAAATACCTACAAAAAACACCACAAAAGATAATTTGCGGCACGAAAATGACTGAAAACAAACCTACCCAATGCCCGTGACTCGTTAGCGTCTATAGATAGCTGTACGACCGGCATCCCAGACTGCTCTGGTGCACATATTGAGTTTCAGGCAGGAGCAGATCGATGGAGTGTGTGCCCAGCAATCATAATCTCCTAAGTAAATACCCTCTTTCCCTGGAAGTAATGAAAATTGAAAAGTCAAGATCAACAGAAGATGAAGGGGAAGTGGCCTGTAAGGAGAGATGATTTTTCGCCCATCTTAGAACTTTATATTTGTTTCCCCGGTCTCTTTTATTATCTGCTTGTCATCCGAGGGCATCTATTGGGTTGTTGTTTTCAGGAAGTTCCAGTAGACGGAGAGAGTAACGAATACCGCACTTAAAGGCACTAAAGGAATTCTAAACAGTTTAAGGAGGAATCCGGAGCATAAAAAAAAACACCACAAGACCTAGGGAAGTATAACAATCACTCCCTATGTGAACGGCAATAAGGGATCAAGTAAGAAGAGTTAGCCTTTTTCCGTTTTCTTTTTTCCATTGTCTTTATTACTGTCAATATATGGTGCTGGGGGTCCTCCTGGTGCTTCTCAACTACCGGAAACACTCTCCCTATCAACCTCCGGAGTTGGACCACTCACCTCCAGCCCCCCCATCTGCACTTATCCTGCAAGAGCCTGTCGACAACAAACGCTGAACCCTTTCTCTGAAACCTTTTGGTCCTTAATCTGCATTAGAGGGTTAGTAGACTTGAAGAAAAAGTAAATATATTTATATATTATATATATATTATATTATATATATATATTTATAAATATAATATTATTATATTTAGTTCCACTTACTTTACATTCAATTCCAATCAAAGTACTAATTAACTGCCTGTTTACAATTCCCAAATTTGTTATTGACTCACTGAGTGAGTCAATAAAACTCCCTCAAGAAAAAACTCAAAACTCCCTCCTGCTTGGTCTAGTTTTTGCTTGTTAAGTACATTTGGTATAAATAAATATGTCATTTCATTTGATAATCTCATTTAACTTAAATTGGAGTGGATTTAAAATATAATTTTAAAAGTGTGATTAATCGCGAGTTAACTCACTAATACTATGCGATCAACGTGATTAAAACTTCATCGTTGCCCAGCCCTAATATATATCTATCTATCTAGATATATATATATATATAAGATAGATATATATATGAGAGCGAGAGAGACTCCAGAGAGAGAAAGGGAGACTCCATTGATTCGGCAGTGGAGCAGTTGTACATCTCAAATCAAGGCTTTTATGGGTAACTTGCTTTGAACAAAAGCCATCGCAGAGTACTCTACCTCTCCCCGCTTCCTCGCCCAACCGGGCGCCCATGCTGTGCCATCTCCCCTGCCTCCCATGTGTTTTACCTTGTCCTACTTCTCCCCTATAGCCTCTACACAGCCCCCTCCTCCTACCCTTACCTCCTACCGATGCCAACTGCTGTCAACCCAATTGTTCCTGGCACGTCTGTCTCACCTCCCTCCCTTCCCCCAGCCGTGCACACTGGCCCGGCCCCCCCCCCCCCCGTGTACCTGCCCCTGAGAAAAAGCAGTGCGAAGCGGGATGCGGTGATGAATGGAGCGGCCCCTTGCATCTGCATTGTGGGCCCCGTCCCCGGCTATTGTGTTACAACGGCGCGTGATGAACGACCGCGGCGCCGCGCCTCGGACACCATCCCTCAGTGTGGTGCTGTCTTCGCCTGCGAGCCCCCCTGCTGATCGCATTACACGCAGGAGGGGATGAGGAAAGAGCAGACGACGCAGGCCGAGGGGACGTTCTTTGTTAAAAAAGGGTTTTCGAATAATACCAACTTGTAGTCGCACGCCGACCACTCTGAGTGGGAAAAGGGGGTGAATCTGTGGCTCAGCAGGTGCCGTCCATCACACTGACATAAGCGTACGGATAAGAGGGATCAGTGGTCCTTGTGAGACATTCGATACGGGGCCCTGAGTCCTAGCACTGAGCTTCTTACTTTTCCACCGGATCCCACTGATGCCTGGCCGGCCGCACACACGGTGACAAAATAATAATCAGGATACCATCAACAACGTGAACCACTCTCGGGCAATCGATGTGGTGTGGTGTTGCACAGTGTGTTTCACCTCTCCCTTTCGTTGTCATCTGATCTTCAGTTGTAAAGGATCCCCCCCCCCCCCCCCCCCCAAAACCACCCCCCCCCCCCCCCCCCCCGCTTAGCATTGGGCTAAGCGGGTATCACCGCTGTGTCATTAGCCCTCTCGTCTCTCACAATTACACTGCGTCACCCCGACAATTTAGGCCAATTAGCGCTAACAAGGAGCTAACGGGACAACTCCGTTGCTAATCCGATGACTAGAGCCCGTCTGACTGATTCCAATGCAAGAGGAGCAATTGGGAGCAGATACCATACAGATACCCATGCCTGGTTTTACAGAGCATCATTTGGGAGGAAAGACAATGATTCACTAGTTCACTGATAGTCTAATGGGTATAGACGGCTCAAAACAAGCCTTGTTTATTGTTTTGTGACATTGTACCAAACTTCTGACACGGATGTGGCACCGACACTCATTCACGTGTGCGGCTTCTCCACCTCTGGCAGCTTACATCAGCAGACACCAGCTCTTGAGGAGTGAACTGAGTGCGGCGGCAGCGCCTCTGAGGATAATAGTTGTCAGCCTTTCGTGACACTAGATTCGATTTTCTCCTTCTGTTTAGGTTTTGTCTCTCTCTCTCTTTGTGCGTATCTTGCAACAAAATGCACGGCTCATGTGTGCACACAGAGACAAGACTGGGGGCGGATGGCAGACACTGTGTTCTCTCTACTCTCTCTTGCATGCAGAATAAACTCAATATCATATTTGGCCAGAACTTTGTTTTGGAATGCAACCCCATACTCCGGACACCCACGTGAGTGTCTCTCTATGCTCTCTCTCTCTCTCTCTCTCTCTCTCTCTCTCTCTCTCTCTCTCTCTCTCTCTCTCTCTCTCTCTCTCTATCCCCCTCTCATTCAGTCTCTCACTCAGTTTCTCTCTTCTCCCCTCTCTTTCACTCAGTATATCTCTCCCTCCTTCTGTCTGCTTGCTAGCCTTAAAAGTGTATCTGTCTGTCCATCCCTCTCTGTCATTATCTCTGAGCTGTTATTCTGTTTTTCCCTCTCCCTCTATCTATAGCACTCTTGCTCTCACTCTCTCTCTCTCTCTCTCTCTCTCTCTCTCTCTCTCTCTGTTTCTCTTTCCTGCACCCATCTCATGGTGACATTGCCCCCATTAGTTTCGATTCATGCACACAATGGTGCATCTCTTAGGGTTCCCATGGTTACGGAGGAGAGTCAAGAGGGCGGACACGCAGAACATGCATAGCTCCGCACTCGATTCCTCAGCCACCCCGAAGCACTCAGTGACTCTACCCCCCGACTCTACTGCCAAAGTCTCTCTCTGTTGACGTCTGTCATCTGTCACACACATGCACACACCCACCAATACGCACACATGCACCGACAAACACCCAAAGTTTCTCTCTGTCCTAACTTTGTTTCTTTTCTGTTCTTTCATTGTTTTTTTCCTGTGTCGTTTGGTGTGTTTTTTTCTTCTGTTTGTTCGACGGCTGGTTCTTTGGTTGGTTCTTTCTATCTTTTCTCCGCTCTACCACTTTCCTCGGCTCAGCCACGGCTCATTCTCTCATTACTCATTCAAGTGACACCTCAAGTGCTACCATTTCTCTTTTCCCAGACAAACACAAGATTTCGCTTTTTTCTCTCCACGTCGGCACATTTCATACGTTCTAATCCCACAATGCTCTCAGCTCGGGAGCGCACAAGTGAGTCTGTCTTAACGGTAGCATGTTAATGGGCTTCTAATGCAAACCAATGGCAATGACTTTTACGTAAAGCGCGGCCGTGATTCACCCCGGGACTATGGGAGGACGAGCGATTGGATAACGAGGAGTTGTAATTCTGCCAACCCTGCCTGCAATGCCTTTTAGACATCCACCTGCACTGTGCCCCTATGAATGATGTCTCCGAAGATGCAATCTGCATGCAAGGGCAGAGCAATGTTAAGGTCTGTGCTACAGAGGAGAAAGTCGTTAAATCACATCATGATAAACACAGCTTCTTGGGGGTTCACTCGGTATGATGCAGTGTTTGATTCTGAGTGTGTACATGAGTGAGTCAGATTGCAGGCCATTAGCGGGTTTATCCCCCTGGATGATAAGTGGAACCACTTTCTCCGTGCCCACATCTAACTCAGCCAGGACGCTCCGCAGAGCTGTGTTTGCAGGCTGCTTCTCAAGTGCTGATGAGTGTGGTTTGTGGATGGGGTGACAGGCCCTCGAAATAGCCAGCTTTGACCTGGAATGTGAACCGACACAGATAAACGCACACATGCACGTGTGTGCCAACACACACACACACACACACACACACACACACACACATACGTGCCAACACACACACACACACACACTCGCCCGCGCACATGCATGCATGCACAGCGCTCACACATACATGTAAAAGCTTGATGCCTGTTAATAGCCTTTCTCCTATACTTTAAATATAACTACTGACACACACACACACACACGCCCTAAACACTCTCAGTCTACACACCCTCCTGCTGATATTTCCATGCATGCTGAAGTGCATGTCTACATTTCAAACATGAAAACGGAGGAGGCTAACCTATACTTCGGAGTTGCACTTTTCTCAGGCTCGTCTCTCTGTATTGTGCTGTCCTGCTGTAGCAAGGTTCAACTTTATCCGCCCTGTTTTTGTGAGCCAAGAGCGACTTAGCCACATCTCATTTGTGAATTTGTCTTCATGTGGCGCCAACTGACCTACAGTGACACGAGTTACAACGAAATTACAAAGTTTGAGCGCGATCCGTTATTATTTTGCGTCAGTCAACTGTGACACACGAGTCAGGCGTGACGGTTCCCATGGTGACTGACTGTTAATGCAACGCCATTAGAGTGTGACTGTCGCCGAATCCCCGGCGTTAGACGTTTGTCCGCAGAATAAAAAACTGCAACAACAACAAAGTTCATTAATCACCGATCCCTCAGGAGCTCATAGAATTTGTAAGAACGGAGAGAGAAATAAAATGAAGAGAAAGATGGTGTTTTTATGCAGTTGTATCCTTCTCTCTGTCTCTCTTTGCTGTTGTAATAATGTCCTGCGGTTTCCTATTCGCTTGTAAATGAAAATGACTTTTTTCGCAGATTTGTCTCCTGACATCCGGCTCTTGGCTGTTACTTGTTTTTTTGTTATGGTTGCTTTCATGGTCCTTTCCTTTACTTCATTAAATAATGAAAAGAAAAGAAAATGTAAGACGTTAAAAACGATTTAGTGTGTTTCATATTTTCAGCACGACAGCTGAATACTGAAATACAATCCATTACAACATTAAACAATAAAAGTACATCGTGATTTTGATCTTAAAAACCAAAACACATAAAACCCTTTCAAGCACTTTTAATCAATCACACCTTGCTGCAACGTGCCAATGTCAAATGAAATGGCCAACATTGAAAAGACTGTTGAGCTGAAATGTACCCCACAATAACAACTGCAGCCCTGCAAACTGTTGCAAGTTCTTCTGAAGCTGTTTACAGTGTCTTCTCTCGCTATATTGGTTGGCTGTCTGGACTATTCCGGCAAAAAGTGTCCAAAAACCAATAAAGGTAGCCATTTTCCACCCAGCTGAGAATCTGTCGTTTTTTTATGTTTGTTTTTTCCTGAGTGTCTTTTCTTTTACTCGAAAGCCCTTTCAGCCATGATGCAATGTGTGGCTGCAGCCCTGTGTATTTTTATGTGTCTCTTCTCATTGGTTTATTGGCTCCCCTAATGTCGCTTTCATTTCTCCACAGGGGGCAGAGTGGCACTGTGATGAGTTCACCAAGGGAGCCTGCTTCAGCCGGGGGAAGTCTGAGGTGAGTGCCAGCCCCTGTCTGGATGCCCGGTCGTGCCGGTGCTTTGACTTTGGTGGGCGTGCTTGGTGGATATACTGGGGCCGCACCGCTTGTTTTAACAGCCATTTCCTTAGCGCTCTTGATAAATGGGTGATTGCTTTTTAAAAGTTAAGAGGAACCGTGTGGAGTCAACTGTAAGTGCAAGGGAAATTAGGGCGGCTTGAATCTTGTTCCAGAGTCAACATTTAATCTGATTTAATACCTGAATGCGCTGGGGAGATGGGGGAGTAATTGAATAACTAAGTCATTTAAATGTTCAACGTCAACACAAACAGAAGGGGTGTTTGTTTTTTTTTACTGTTTTTTTTACTTTTCTTACTTACTATCTGCATTACTTTTTACTTTACTCTTATTAATGTCTATATTTTAAGTAGGGGGTGACTTGAACACTGAATCTTAAACTGAATTAACACGCTTGCAGACACAGGGCAAGTGTGTGTGTGTGTGTGTGTGTGTGTGTGTGTGTGTGTGTGTGTGTGTGGGGGGGGGTGTGGGTGAGTGTGTGTGCCTGCATTTATACTCCTGTGAAAATTCTCCTGGGCTTGGAGAGTAGTCACACTCAAATGCACGCACGGATGCACTCACGCAAAAAAAACAGCATTGAAATGCATTGAAATGCTTTACACTGCCGCTGTCACAACATTGAATAGTTTATTGAATCGCTCAGCACGTAGCAATTTTTCAAGTTATTTTACACATATTCTACGATCGCCATGAGCAAAGATATCTAGCCTTGTATTTTTTGAGTTATTTTCACATTTTAATATACACATCTCCTTCTCTCTTGATCTATCTAATCCAGGAGTAGGAAGAAAGAAAGAGAGTGTTAAAATGAGCTGATTGTTTTTTCTTCTTCGCCGCTGTGGTCGCACGTATCCGCTGCTGTATTACACTGTGGGAAAAGAAGATTTGTCAGGAAGTTTTCATAAACAACTCCGGGAGTGGGAAGCTCAGAAAATATTAAACCTTCCATTATTTACTGTAGATGCGAACAGCAGAGGGAGAATTGTATTACCCACCAGCAGCACACCTTTTTACTGGAGCAGCGAAACCCAAACACTAGCACAGTCACACACACAAGTTGCCAAAATGGTGCAAACTGTGCACACTTACAGTTAGAGGTGCGCGTTACAAGCTGTACTACACACACACACAAACACACGTGCACATGCACATGCACATGCACACGCACACGCCCACACACACGCACATACACATACATAAACACTGAGTAGCAGCAGGAGGTGATTCTTTCTACGAGTCAACTTCTATCTGGAGAAGAGGAAATAAAACTTGAACGAAACACACGCACACACGTACACTCGCACAGGCACACACACACACACACACACAGACACAAACACACACACACACACACACACACTCTCTCTCTCGCACAGCTCTGCTGCAGTTCCCTTTGTCATTCTTAAATCACCCTGCAGAGAACTTCAGAGAGAGAAGTGTAGTTGTGGAGGCTGTGGTTGGAGGAGGAAGGGCGCTATCCCTCTATCCCTCAAGGCATCCCAAGTGGCTGTGGAGCCAGATGATTTACAGTAGGGGATGGAGGCAGGGGGGAGGTGGAGGTGAAGAAGTTGGTGTTAAATCCTAAATCTTAACAAGCCCCCCCCCCCCGCCCCCTGCCGCCACCCCCTGATCCCACACACCCCTCAGGCAGCTTTTCCTTCAGCGCGGGGGCCACTTCAGGGGGTGTTTTATAGCGCCCAGCTAACTCGCTCACAGTGATAGGTAGCGCCCCACTAATGCTACTCCTCCTGCTCCGACGCTGGTGGCAGGCCAACGGTGGGCTGCGGTCGGGCAGACGGGCTGCTGTCCGGGTGCGCGCCGCCGCGCGTGCGGGCTGTCGCCCCGTGCCCAGAAATCAATCATTACATCGCTCAGTTGCCATGACGATCTCTCACACTTTGTTTGTGCTGAGCTTTTTTACCCGGGCGCCAGACGGCTCTGCCAGTAGACCTTCTTAAATCGAAACCTAAAAGAAACAAGCCTATAGGGGGACGCTGCCAGGCATTGATTTTGCAGTTATTCAGAGAAGGCTGCCGTTCAATAATTAATGTATACAACAGGGTTATAAAAAGCACGAGGACATGAGTGCCTTCGGAGTGAAACACTCCACGCCGTGGGTTTTGATACCACCTTTTGTTCCTTGTAGGCATTGGTAACGGCTGTTGTCCAAACTTCAAAGCAGAGTGGTGCAGGTCTTTTATACCCGCGGTGTACGATCTCCAATCGGCTCCCTGCAGGGTTCAGATGTGACTGGGCTAACGCGTGCAGGTATTAGCCGTGATTGGCTTTGGACGAGCCTGGCCACATCTTAAAGGACCCCCTGTAGCTTTGGCTGATGTTGTCTCATTCAATTCTGCGCCGCTCTCACAAAAACGTCTCAGCTTCGTACGGGTTCTTATAATGTGGTATACGCGCGCGTGTGTGTGTGTGTGGGTTAGTGTGTGTGTGCATATGTGGGTTCGTTTTTGTGTGTGAGTCTGCTAAAATCAAATCTTGCTTTATTTCAATTTCTTCATATATTTATATGTGTGTGTGCGTGTGTGTGTGTGTCTTTATGTCTTTATATGTGTTGTATGTGTTATAATGTGTGCTGATGACAAACAATTGCTGCTGCATCTTAATTGTTCTATATACGTGTGTGTGTGTGTGTGTGTGTGTGTGTGTGTGTGTGTGTGGGTGTCCTTGTCTGTGTCCGTGTGTGTCTATGTGTGTGTGCGTGGACAGGAGGAGTGCCAGAACTACATCCGTGTACTGCTGGTGAACGGCAACAGGTTGTTTACCTGCGGAACCAACGCCTTCACTCCCATTTGCACAAACCGAACGGTAAGCATTCACCTGTGAGCCGAACACCAACCGGCCAGAGCTGCCCTTTCCTATGTCCTTCCTAAGATCCGGTGTTTATTTACCACAGTCTCGCCATCGGCCATTTTGGCCAACCCCTCCACTATCCCTCCCCCCAGCACCTCCACCATCCCAAAACCCCAACCCCTCCACCATCCCCTCCCCCCAACCCCTTCACCGTCCTGAAACCCCAACCCCTCCACCATCCCCTCCCCCCAACCCCTTCACCATCCTGAAACCCCAACCCCTCCACCATCCCCTCCCCCCAACCCCTTCACCATCCTGAAACCCCAACCCCTCCACCATCCCCTCCCCCCAACCCCTTCACCATCCTGAAACCCCAACCCCTCCACCATCCCCTCCCCGCAGTGCCTCCACCATCCCCTCCCCCCAGCCCCTCCTCCATCCCCAAACCCCAACCTTGGCGCTGGGCGTTTACGATGTTTTTGTTCATCGGAGGGCTTTTCAATTCATCTTGATCTTTCGATTCATCTTGAAATACTTCACATTTCTCTCAGCAGGTTCAGTACTTCGGGTGAAGAACACATCCACAGCCAGCCCTGGCCTTGAGCGCTGCTTTTCACTCTGCTCAGATTCCGATGGAAAAAGTGCGACTGCGTTGTCCAGTTAGACGTTTTTATTCACTATCATTCAGTTATAATCAGTTTTTCCGCTATTCCGCTTTTGATTTTAAAAGTTTTATTCAGTTTAGTTTAGTTTGTTTTTCACCACATTGTACAACAAGCACCCACAACAAGCAAGGGACATAACAAATTACCCAGATTTGTTCCTTAAATGTCAATCTATCCATCTAACCGAGGACCTAGATTAGACTTTTATTTTGTCTCATGCACTGTGGATGGCTGACGGAGGTTGTAGTTCGCTGTTGTTTTCTCTCAGACGGCATCTCATCCAAAGGTCATGGGTTGGTCATAAGCGGCAGGGTTTACCAGTGTAGAAGAATGTAGAGTTTAAATGTCACGACATTATTATGGCTGTGTTTCATCCACCACTGGTAGTTACATCGCTCACAGTTCATAGTTCATCTGTGTGTGTGTGTGCGCGTGTGTGTGTGCGTGCGTACGTGCGTGCGTGCGTACGTGCGTGCGTGCGTGCGTGCGTGCGTGGGTGTGTGTGGGTGTGTGTATGTGGGCTTGCTTGGCTCAGAAGAACCTGAGAGAGAGAGAGAGAGAGAGAGAGAATATGAATAGAATATGAGAGAGAGACAGGGATATTCTATCTGCTATCTCATCACCGCATGGTAACTATTTCAACAGGAGTTTATTTTTCCATTTTCTTTTTTTGTTCTCCTCCCCTTTCTTTTATCCTTGGTCAAAGAGGATGATTGCTGTGGTCGGCATGGCGATGGCTTTAATTAAAATGGCGGTGATGTCAATACCCTCGCACCCGCCCATGATTGGTGCAGGTAGACAAACAAGACACCTCTAGCATCCCCAGGGCTCCATCATTTTCTTATTTCCTTGGGCAATTCATCCAGAGCAGAGAGGGCAGGTTATGAGGATGATGATGATGATAATGATGGTAATGATGATGATGGTGTTCATAAGGACGAGGATTGTCTCTCTCTCGGATCTTTCTGGTTCGTCCTTCGTGGAGGCTGAAGGGGCTGACGCTGGGCCGGAAGATGATGAGGTGGATGAGGATGAGGATGATGATGATGGCTGATGGATCATGAGCAAGATCAAAGAACGATGTTGACACACTCACAGCCCCACTGCTTGGACTATTGTGTAATCCAGGGCCATTCAACCTCCTTAACAAGTGGGCCAAAAATGAAAACCACTGAGGGTTCATGGGCCACACATATGGTAAAACTATGTCAATGAATCGCTACAAATAAATCGTACTTAAAGTAGTGTTAACTTAATAGATATAGTACTACTACATGGAATAAACTGGTCAGACTCATTCCTTTCTTCGTCACTTTTCATCTTGCTTGGAGAGAGACATCTTGAAGCGTGTTGTTAGCCTAGCTGAAGTGAGTTTCTCCGCAGCCCGCCAGCATAAAATGCAACGTGAGCTTGACTGAGCCAATAGCAGGTGCAGACAGAGCCTTATAGGCATGTGTATGACAGATTGAATGCATTTGTTTTATTTATCATATTACACTGTTATATGATAAATAAAACAAATGCAAACCAAAAAAAAAAATATATATATATATTTAATTAAATATATTTATATATATTTTTTTTTTTTGGGGGGGGGCGTGGTTTTAGGCAACCTCTTGCGGGCCAGAAAAAAATTAAGAAGGGCCACTAGCCGAATAGGCCTGGTGTAATCCAGTTCCCCATATAGTATATATGTATGTATATATGTTTAAATATGTGTACCTACAATAATTATTCTAAGGTATTCTAAGATCTTAAAAAGCATAGCGAATAGTAAAACAATTGCAAACATAAAATGATCTTAGCACTACGTGCATTTCCAGTTTATTCCAATTTCCAATTGATTTACTTTTACTTTTTTATTTACTTTTAAAGCAGCAGCTCTAAAAAGTGTTTTCCTCTGACACAAACGCCACATCCGTCCCTCTGAGCAGCTCCCCGCTCTACGTCGGTGTGTGTGTGAGCTGTCTCTCCCCGTCCAGCCGTCCAAGTGTACAGGAGCTCCTGTGTCTGCCCCCCACCCGGCCTTCCCAGCTGCTGTGCACCCACACAGAGAAGGCCTTCTCACTGCCTCCATCCTTAATATGCACCGTGGACCGGCTCCAGGGCTATTCCAGTGTATTCTCTGGATCGCTTCTTGTCTCTCGTCTCTCACTCTCGCTCTCTCTCTCTCTCTGTCTTGTCTTTTATTTTTGTCGGTTATTGCTGTGCCTAATGCCCTCCAAACAGCTCTCCCGGTGTGCGGGATGCGCGCCCCCAGACACGTCAATAGCTCCTTTTCATCCCGGCTGGGCTCGGGATGAGAAACTCCAGACAACGCTCTCTCTGTGCCGGGCGGCCGGGGTCGGAGCGGAGGTGGCGGGAGTTAGCGGAACCCTTGATCCGAGGCCGTTTCCTGTTCCAAGAAACGGGTCTAAAAAAAGGCACCTGTTTTTTCTTTCCCCCCCATCCCCAGTGTCTCTCACTCTCTGTCTCCGTCTCTCTTTCTCCATCTCTGTCTCTCTCTCTGGCTCGCTCTCTCTGAATGGTGCTTGGAATCCCGTAAAGGAAGTCTACCTGGTATTGAGTGCCAGCTAATGTGTCGTGCGTCGATAAGGGATTCAGTGTGACGGAGAATCAGACGTTGATAGCCATGCCCCCGTGTATCCTGAACATTTAGTTGTTGTTTTCAGAACCTTGATTCTCTAATGTATTTCTCAAATTGTACTTCCACGACTTCTGAAATCTCAATTCCAAGCATACTTTGAAGAAAATACTTTCCATTTGTTTGAATTTAATCTTAGAGCTCTGAATGTAGGGAACAAATATATAAATGCTGGTCTTTCTCCCGCCCTGTTTTTCTTTTGTGCCATAAAAGTTAATTATATCTTGAAAGTGAATCCAAGGCCTCTCGCCCTCTGGTATTTAGTTTCTGGAGTTGAGTGAATTTTTGATCGGGAACAAGTGCACTGTGAAGGGTTAGAAGTAGGTCATGGCTTTAAAGTAGTTTTAAATGTGGGGAGAAATCTGTTTTTTTCTGCCTCCTGGTCCAAAGACAGAACAGGGAGCATGACTGCATCTTGCATCCCAAGTCTCTTATGAAAACATTTTGCACTGATGTGGTGAAGTAGTGGTTTACCCAGTTGGATGTCCAGTATGAATGAAGGCTCTCGAACTGGTGGAGCAAACATTATATTGGAAGTTTTCAACGGTTTTGAGGGTCACTTTTTGCAGGTTATTTAGTTGGTTATTTATGTTTCATCCTTATAGTGCCGTTTATTTTTTATATTTTTTATATTTTAACAATGCGAAATATGGCCTTTGATTGAATATCTGGCCCTGTGTTTGTGTGTGTGTGTGTGTTAGTAGGCAGTTTATATTTTGTAATGCTAGTTCTATTTCCATACAGCAGCACTTGCATGGCTTCCATTGAAATATTGTCCCTTGCCACGTTTGTCCCATATTCACACCGCATTCAGTTAATGATAATAACATGAAGGCCTGGGGAGAAAAAACCTACTTTTCAAGTGCCATTCACATCCTCATTTCCCTCCAATTTACCGGAATATATACTGAAATATATTTACTGAAATTTACTCAAATCCAATCTCAGGCAACATAACATCACTTCATTGTTCCGAGTAATATCTCGCAGAGAAAAAATGTGAAGCAGGCATTCTGAGATCTCATGAGCCTCATGAGCCTATTTTGTTTTCCAGTGAATCCATCATCTTCCATTCTGCCATCGTATCCCTGGAATAAACCCCTCTCTCTCCCCTGCTCTCTCTCTCTACCCCCCTCTCTCCCCTCTCGCTCCCCGCCATCAGCTGACCAACCTGACAGAGATCCACGACCAGATCAGCGGCATGGCGCGCTGCCCCTACAACCCGCGCCACAACTCCACTGCCCTCATCACGTCCGGCGGCGAGCTCTATGCCGCCACCGCCATGGACTTCTCGGGTCGCGACCCTGCCATCTACCGTAGCCTGGGAGGCATGCCCCCGCTCCGCACCGCGCAGTACAACTCCAAGTGGCTCAACGGTAAAAACTGAAAAAAAACTGTGTCGATCCCGCAAGGCCAACCCTGTGATGGGATAAAGGGGTCAAAGGTCGACTGAGATGTTTTGGCTCTGTGTAAATGGACCTGTCGGACTGAGGGGGGGGGGTGCCGAGAGTGTGGGAACCGTCCAGAATAGATTAGAGTGTTTGGTTTTCAGAATAGATTGTCTGCTGAAGTGATATTTTATTGATTCCAGAATGGGAGAGTCTCTCGTTTGCTAGCCTCTCTGTGCGTTGAGGTCAGACTGTGGGAAGGCAGCAGCGGGGTAATGCTGCTGCTGCTGGTTTTAATATACACAGAGGTAGTGGGACTGGTGGGACGGATTCTGGTGTGTAGTGTACCATCGTTGTGTTTAAGTTTCGTGAGGCACGTTGTTACTGTGCCCCTATAGCCGTGGTTTGTTTTCAATTCAAAAGCTCTTACTTATCATCTTACATTTGCCTTTACATTTAGGGCAATTGGCAGGCACTTTTATCCAAACTGACTTAAAAAGAGTACATTTTATCAGAAGAAAGAGAAACAACAATGTATCGCTGCAGGTACAGTAAGGATGTTCATAGAAACAAGTGCCAAGCACTTACAATTGCTACGTTGCTCATTCCCATTCCTTGTACACAACAAAGATAGCTAGGATAAGACGCTACATAATGCTAAGTACTATTTTTAAGTGTCAGGACGTACAACATACAATAAGTGTGTACATTAACTGCCAGGAAGTACAACATACAACATCAAATCCTCTTCATTAATGCAGTGATTACCATTCATGTAGCGGTACATGGCATAAAGTTAGTGATAGTATAATTATTAACATGTGTTTTTCTGTTGATCCTATGAGGTCCATCTACATTCATCCAGCCCTGAAAACATTAACCTCTCTATGACATGAAATACTCTGTAATAACTGAAAAATGCAATAATCCACATAATAACCCTTATGAGTGGTTATGGAAAACATTAATTGTTTCCAAGAATAAGTATGTGGCCCATTGCCTCTTGTTGCTAATGGCTGCTGTTGATCTCTATGAACATTAGGGACAAAGTGTTTTTTTCTAAAATAATACAGTTGGCAAAAAATAGTGTTTTTGTACTGCAGCAAAGTTCATCTGGTCTGCCATGCTGGTAATTGTCCAACCAGATTTTTTATCGGAATTCGAACTCACTGGCAAACAATTTGAATGTTTGATATCATTCTGCAGTATTTGCTAATCAGTACTCGTCTCCATTATTGAAGTTGTCTTTGACAAAATGTGTGTTTAGAGTGTGTGGGTTTAATGGTTACTACCTTTAGTGCTGTCATCCTAGCTTAGTGCTCCTAACTGCTGTTGATAATGAAAAAATATTTTTTGGAGGGTCTTAACCATTGAGGTTGAATTATGTTAGTAATAAAGTAATTTGGGAAATTATAAAGTGAAGTCATGAGATAATTGAGTGAACATTGATGGGGGACCGTGTGTATTAACTTTGCCAATAGCAATTTGCAAGATCATTTTCCCACACATTTAACACATATCAGCAGTTACTAAGATTGACTTACAAGATAGTTCAACCATGCAGTCTATACACTGATAGACAGCAAAATCAGCAGATTTATTAAAGAGAAGGCGAGGGGAATGTGAAAAAACGTCCATGGAGCAAATTTCACACATTACTGTCAAATTAAATTGACATGGTTAATGAAAAAGTTAATAAAATGATTCCCTCTCCATAATTGATGGTTACATCGAAAATAGCATCTCCAAAGCCAAACATTGTGATGCACAGAAACAACATTTTAATGATGTAAAAGCCTAGCCATAGTTCAAGTACTATCCCCTCCAAACATATCAAGAATAAAGATTTTGAGGCTATTTAGTCCGTCCGGGCTACAAATTGATTCTGTCCAAAGCCATCTTGTCAGTGAACGATTCTGTTCTTGTATTATTCACATTTAAGCTAAATAGAAAAACGATTACAAGGAAAAGTGCCGCAGGCATTGTTTAGCAGTAACCTCTGAGAGAAATGGGGATAATGAATTTCTATGACAAATAGATTTTTCCCAATCTTGCCCTCCCATCTGCTGTCATCCAAAAATGCAATGGGTGACGAAAGGTTGAATGAACATAGAGTGCGAGGTGAATGCAAAAAAAACCCCTTGTTCACTTAAAAGTGAATTAAATCGCTGTCAGGTGAAATAAAGTGAGCAGTTTGGATTCAATAATGTCATACATAAAGATGAACGTCGTAGCATTGGCAGCGCAGGGGAGGCTGGGCCTGTCCCCAACATAGTGCACGGGCTATTACAGTACATCTGTATCGGCCATTCCTCATCCACACCTTTAGGTTTGGCCGATGAAAAATGGCTTTTCTTATTACAGCATAACATCATTAATAACGCGCCCCAGAGTTATTAATCTGGATCACCTGCTGATGTGTGGACCCCACGCGCAAACACAAACGTGCCGAGTCAATCCGTCATGGCAAAGAGTCCCTCTCACACACTCTCCCACGCTCGTTCTTTCCCTCTCTCTTTCTTTCACCCTGCTTCTGTTTGTGTTTCTCTTCACCTACCTCCCTGCTTTCTCCACACTCCCTTCCCTTTCTATAAATCTCTCTCTCTCCCCTCCTGTGTACATTGCCCTGTAACCCTGTGTCTCTATTTTGTGTTCCCTCTGCGTCTGTATTTGTCCCTTTTAATGGATCTACCCTGTGGCCTTTACTTATTCTCTGTACCAATCCTGTCTCTACCACCGGCCCTACAGAAACGGCTTTGTTTTGTGCGACTGTTATATGTCTCCCCAGCTCTGGACCTCTTGCACTCCTAACCCCCCCTGGACGGAGAGACCCCTCCTCTGGGGTCCTTGTCGAGGAGTCTTCCGTTGGATATTGTTATGTTTGTCTCTCAGTGATTCCACCGGCGTAGGCTGACCATGCTCACGTAATTGAGGATCCAGGGGGTACTTGTTAAGACAATATGCATTATGCATATGAATATTCATATTTGAAAAATGTATATTATATATTGTATACAATTGTTGCTGTTCATTACAGTGAAGACCAGACATAGAAGCTCAACTTAGCTTCTTCCTTTTGAAACACCTCGAGGCCAATACAAATAATGAAGCTAAAGTAGTTACATATAGCGGTTACATTATAGGCGGTAGTAACAATATTAGTCCAAAGTAAAACGTGTGGTTTGGTGTTGATAAAGGGGGTGCATCGGACGTGCCCATGGGGGGGGGGCTCTGTAATAAGATACAAAAGGTTGGACAGACACATTGTGTAACAGAGCTTAGGGGTTCACTGTGGGAAGCCTCCTGAGACCCTCACTGTGATCAAGGACTTTACACATCAACAATAACTCACCCTGGCACTTTGTGTTCCCCCCCCCCCCCCCCTCCCCTCCCCCCCTCCACAGAGCCCAACTTCGTCTCATCCTACGACATCGGCAACTTCACCTACTTCTTCTTCCGGGAGAACGCGGTGGAGCACGACTGCGGACGCACGGTGTTCTCTCGCGCCGGCCGCGTCTGCAAGAACGACATCGGCGGCCGCTTCCTGCTGGAGGACACCTGGACCACCTTCATGAAGGCCAGGCTCAACTGCTCGCGGCCCGGGGAGATCCCCTTCAACTACAACGAGCTCCAGGGCACCTTCTACCTGCCCGAGATGGAGCTGCTCTACGGCATCTTCACCACCAACGTGTGAGTGGAGAATTGCTCGTTGTGAGCTCAGGGCGGCGGTAGCTCCAGCGGTAGAGCGGGTTTGAATGGTAACCGGAAAGGTTGCTGGTTCGATCCCCCGCTCGTCCTAGCTAGAGTGTCGAGGTGTCCCTGAGCGAGACCCCTCACCCTGACTGCTCTGGACAGAGAGGTGTGGCGTCCCCTGTCCTGATAAGCTATAGAATGGAGTGATGGTAACCCACCGTTACTAACAACTTCCTTTCCTACTTGTTGTTTGCTTGGCTAGGTGGGACATTTTGGGGACGGTTCCAATGGGTTTTCTTGGTGTTATTTGGGGTTTTAGGTGACATGAGAGGACATGTTGGATTGATGTTGATGATGTGTTTGATTGCCTTTTGGATTAGATGTTGGATACAGCTAGGATTATATAACATGTCGTGTTTGATTGCCTATTGGATTAGATAATGGATTCAGCTAGGATGATATTAGATTAGGTGTTTGATTACATATTGAATTAGATGTTAGATTCAGCTAGGATTATATAACATGATGTGTTTGATTACATATCTGATTAGATGTTAGATTCAAATAGGGTTATATAACATGATGTGTTTCATAACATATTGGATTAGATGTTAGATGAGATTGGATTGCCTTGGATTTGATTATATGCATTTCACAATTTGCATATTTAATAAGATTAAGATTTCATTAGAATAAATTATATATGTGATTAGAGGAAATGTTAGTTCCAACATTACACGTTAGATGTGGTACTGGATGAGTTTAGATATAGCTATGTGTGCAATGCTGCTTTGGCTGCGTTGTGCAAAATATCACTTGTTGCTTAATAAAAAGACTAGTGGGATTAAATCAATCACGGGAAATTTACTCTATGATGGGTTTCAATCCACGGTAATCAATTAAAGCTTTTCTGTCTAGTGTTGCAGAAAAATGGATTTGTGCCCCTTTCCCTCTGCACTTCAACCGAAACTTGTGTGCCTTTTGCCGTTGGTCATAATACAATGTTTCTAGTGGCTCTAACACAAACAACTGCACACGCACAAACAAACACTCACACCAAACACACACACACACACACAAATATAGAATAATTGAATTTGTGCAGCATTTGTTATTACACACACATTTGTGCAACTAATGTACACAAACAAAGCCAGACACACACACACAAATCCTGGCAAGCGCACACACGTTTGGAGATGGAGTAAAAAGCTGAGTAATCTCCTATTTATGGCCGGTGCCTTCACATAGCTCAAACAGAAGTCTTTTAAATGGTATTGGAAACATTTCTCCCTGCGGGCACCATGTTTAATGAACAGCTGCGGTGGATTATAATTCACCCTGGCCAAGACGCGCCATTCGAGATGAGAGCTAATGCTCTCGTTGCATGCTTTTCAAGTTGATGGGAGCAGGCGACGTCTTGTAGGAAAAGCGACGTTGCGGGCGGAAAAGTCAAAGCTGTATTTCAGCGCACCGATCCATACAGTCAGTCAGGCGGTTGGCGAGGCGTGCGGGTTGGGCGGGGGCGAGGTGGCGGGGGGGCCGGGTTGAATGGAGCCTAATTGCGTCCCGTTGTTAAATTTATACTTCAGTAACGACCATCACTCACACTGCGGCGTCGTGGCACTCTTTTGTTTCAGGAAGGATCCATAATTCTAAGCGTGGAACAATGCGAGCGGGCGTGAGGCAGGCGGGCCGTAGTGCGCAGCCGCGCGATACGCGACTGAAAGGAAATGCACTCATTTTCCACTGTTCTTTTTTTTTTTTTGGAGGAAGATTTTTTTTTACCTCTTCCGCCAACTTTTGCCACTGAACGCGACTCCTCATCCATCAGTGCTCCTATTCATTCCTCCTCTCGTCTTACCCCCCCCTCCCCCCCCCACCCTTTGTTCTGTGTGATGGTGCCGTACAGGAACAGCATCGCCGCCTCTGCGGTGTGTGCCTTCAATCTCAGCGCTGTCACGCAGGTCTTCAGTGGCCCCTTCAAGTTCCAGGAGAACTCCAGATCGGCCTGGCTGCCCTTCCCGAACCCCAATCCAGACTTCCAGGTAAACCAAAACACACAAATACAAAAATAAAAAGCCCCCTTTTTTTGTGTATCGCTCCTAGAGTTTGCACGGTTTCACTCTGCATGTTAAATAGCTGCAGATTGAGTTTTGGTTGGACGGTTTGTCAATCTTGCAGGAGCGAGGTGTTTGACTCAATGCATTAACGATGCCAGACCGCACAAAAACATCTCTCATCTTAGGGTGCCATGTTATGTGTGTGTGTGTGTGTGTTTATGTGTGTGTAATCATGTGTGTGCATGGGTCTGCCCATCCATGAAGAGAGTAGTATGCATTTACAGTTGAGCCTTCCCCTGAGAACATGAAAACAACTCTTC
The DNA here is from genome assembly GCF_964030765.1 of Micromesistius poutassou. Classification (NCBI taxonomy): domain Eukaryota; kingdom Metazoa; phylum Chordata; class Actinopteri; order Gadiformes; family Gadidae; genus Micromesistius; species Micromesistius poutassou. The sequence continues at coordinate 8,657,611 of NC_140281.1, forward strand.
TATCTCTTCTCCTGCAATCAGCCCTCTATACCAGACACGGCGTTATGGGTGGGCCTGACGGGCCTAGGCCCACCCACAGCTCAACAGGCCCACCCAAAACTTTTCTTAAAAAAAAAAAAAAAGTTTAACAATATATTGCAATTTCGTCAAGAATAATTAAAAATCTGAAAATAATCACATCATTTGTGCTAAAATAGTCGAAATATGTAGTTGTTTTTTTTTAAGAAAAAAGGTGGTTATGTACGTTGATGTTTCTGCGCAAGTTCAGCAGACAGTCAGACGGATGCACGGACATGATCAGAACAGCCGGTCAGGTGAAATAGATTGAGCCACAGAATAAGTCTTATTTGTAGGCCTACATGCCATAGGCCTGTGTGCAGTTGTTAGATTGCACATAACATGTTTGCATATTAAGTCTTCTTTTTCTCGACTCTCCAGCATTCTCTCAGCATTCCCTTAATTAATGGGCTCGGTGCGCAAAGACAGGCAGGGTTTCCGACGCTCCTTTTACAGTAGGACCACTTCACAATGAACGGTCAAATAAACCCCAGAGTTCAGTGTCCATCCCGTCCCAACATTTAGAAACAGAATCGAAAAGTCCAAGTGTGAATTGGGTCAGTGGGGATTTTGGAAGAGACTGGAGTGATGGGTCGGTCACGAATGAGCCGGTTCAAAGAGCCAGCTCTTTGACACACACACGCGTAATTGAGATGCCAAAGTGCTCTTCTAAGGACAGCGATTGCGAATAGGTCCGTTCTTCTATGCAATGAAAGTTTTTACAATGCAACAAAATATTTAAATGAGCATCAAGCTATTAAAATCTATATCATGCACCGATAATATCACAGTATATTAGTCGGTCATTTTTATTAGGTTAAACAGGGATTTGATGACGTTTTTAATTTAAGGCCCACCCATAATTGGTCTGGCCCATCCACAACTAGAAGCCGTGCCTGCTGTATACTACCCTCTGTTCAATCCACAGACACAGTGGTACATGAAATTCCTTCACAGCAGCAGCAGGCGACAAAAAAGCACAGCTAAAACAGAACCTTAAAGCCCTGTATCTGTTGGACAGGCAAATTCATTTTGTGTTCTATTACTTTCCACTTCTATCTTTTCCCCCTTAAACTCCCTAGGGGGGCTGGCCCAGGGAAAGATTACTGAGAAACACCCGGCAAGGCCATTGCGCTAGGCTAGTGCCGGCTTGCCCCTTTCTATACTGATGACTCATAGGGGATCCGGGTATTACTCAAAAGTGCTGGCTCTCCGTTTGGTGGCTGGCTTGCTTTCAAGAGATAGCCACAGTATGGCTAATCCATGTCCCTGGGAGCGAGATTGAATTTCCCCAGAGGTGAAGCCTTGCCATGGGATGCGACGCGTGTGCTGGCTTCATGTACCCTACCCATCACGGTCTCCCCGGGTCTTGTAGCCACACACACGCGGTTAACCTTATCTATCAGAACAGGCAGCAATTGTCAAGTAGTAATATAAGCTGTCTCATTTTAAGCAACACTTGCACACCATTGTTTTTTTTCCCTTGTGACCCACACACTCATTCTCAGACACATATACACACAACCACTGACACACAAATTGGCAAATACTCAATCATACACTTACACACACACACACACACACACACACACACACACACACACAAAAACCCACACAAACATTCTGGCTCATTCTCATACACACACCTATACATACATACACACACATCGACTCTGTCAGCACATCACTTCCAGTTGGGTGAAAATCACTTACCTGCACGAAAACCAATTTCCTCTATCAGGTGAGAGCTGACCACAGATCTGCCCAGTTCAGCATATTGCAGGTGCGCCCCGGTGGGATTCATGTCTATCCACTGGCTTTAAACGGGCCTGTGTTCCACAGGGATGAAAGCTGGATGTATTCGCATGGTGAAACCCAATCTCTCCCTTCTAGACTAGCGGTGGGAAGGACTTCCTCTCCCCTCTGCTGGGCCGAGGCACCCTATATCAGGGCTTTTTGGTAACATCTTCTTCATTGAGCATTTGTCAATGTCAGAAGATTAGATTTATGTGGACAAGATGTATGGCCTGCCCACAAACATCCACACACGAGCGTGAGCACGCGCACGCTCTTACTCACATCCTCAGCCCTGACACACAGACACGCACACATGCACACGCGCACACACACTTGCGCACACACACACACACACACCCAGACAAACACAAACACAAACATGCTCACATAGGCACCCCCCCCCCCACACACACACACACACACACACATACACACACACACACACACAAACAAACAAACACAAATATGCTCACATAAGCACCCTCACACATGCACACACACACACACACACGCACACCCATGTCTGCAGGGCTAATACAGATTTAAGACAACATGCAGCAACACCTGATACAACAGCTGACAACAACACTATAGATTTGTGTCAGGTTAGGGCAGTCATGCCTGTGCACTCCTCCATCAGTGCTCCAGGCCCATTGATTAGCTTAACTCCCTGGCTGTCTGGTCTCCCAATAGATAATCTGCTCGTTCATTTGAACTCTTCGAATCGATTCAAGTTGGGTTTCCCTCAGGTTCTGAATCATCTCTGTGGCACATCAACAGCTCATGCCATGTTATAAAGGGTTTCTGTCAAACGCGTAGCTCTCCCTAAACACTAGAGATCATTAAAATACTGAATCCAGCGCTGATGAGGGTAAATCTAGTGCAAAGGCTCAGCTAACAACATGAGTCTTCCTTAGCAATATACTCCTTAGATTAAGAAGGATGAACCTGCACTATTCTTTTTTATGTTAAGTATATCACAAACTAACATGTATCCAAAAAAACAATGCAAAAAGTGCAATGAAATATTGTTACAATTCCATTATCGGTGCACTCTTGTATTTTAGATTAATGCGAAAGTAGCTTCCTGCAAATACATATAGAGTGGGTGCTCCATATACCCTGCAGCCTTTTTAATTATTTAGTCTGACATTATGAGAATATAGAGGAAAACAGCAGGCGAGCGTAGAGGGAGGCAGGATTCAGTCCTGTGGCCGCAAAATGTGATGCTCATAACAACAATGACAATTTAAAATAAAAAAAATTGGGGGGTAGTGTGGGGTGGTAACTACTTCCCTCAGTCTCCAAAGGCCAGGGAGCATCAGCCTGACAAACTGCAAAGTGTTGTTAATAAGAGGGGGGGGGGGGGGATGGTGGTCTCAGTGTGCTGAACTTCAATCCCGGGGCCGATATTCCAGTTTGTCCCCCTCATGTTGACAACAGCCCAAATCACACATCCATCACCGTTACATTAATCAATTCACGGATCGCACAAACCCCCACCCCCTGAAACCATCTCAACCGTAGCCCTGTCTCGCCGTCGCCGCAGCCGAGGGAGGTACACGCTCGGTGACGCAGTAACGCCATTACACGCACGCATGCACAATAACCATAACCATAACCGTTTCACTGGTGGTTGCCTGCTGTGGAATCGTGAAGTGATTCCAAGGAAAATGTCTCCCTGTAATAAGCCATTAAAACACGCCGCTCCTAGTTGTTACGTCTGGGAGATGTTCGCGTTACGCTGATGATCAGAAGAAGTCAGCCAGACTGCACATCAGAAGTGCGGTGTCCGTTGAGTCGCGTTTTTGAAATGGGTAAATTATTGATTGCCGCTATTTGACGAATTGAAGCAAGGGGGTCTGTTTACGATTCGGTTTTTAAAATGAATTAATGCTCATTTCAATCCTTAATGCAATACATAATTACACCTTAACAAAAGGTAAATAGGTTTGCTGTTCACAATCTGCTTGGTCCAGGTCAAATCCTGAATCTTGTCCATGCTGTTTCAAATCTTTACTTGTTTATAAGCCTTTGGGTTTTTTCATCAATTCATTTTGGAACTTATGGGGTGTGGATTAGTTCTACTAGTTCTACTCTAGAGAACTACAAATCCCAACGGACACTTTGGTGTCAAGAGCTATTTCTCCGCAGAGACATGCACATGAACTTTATTAGTCTAGCTCATATACCCTTTGGAGTTGCTCGACAATTGATAGAGTGAGAGAGGGAAATAGATATAGAAAGAGGGATATATAGAGAGAGAGAGGGAGGGCGAAAGCAGTGACAGGGGAAGTTTATCACTTTATCCCTCAGCTTGGTGATGAAAAGAGGCATCTAATTCACCTTGGGAGAGGAGGCCGCATCCGAAGCCCTTCCTTTCTGTTGACAGTCTAAACTAAAGCTCATTTTTCTTATGTTACAATCTAGGCTTCTGGGGGGATTGTGTTTGAAATGATGTAAGCCTACAGCCTTCTTTTTATTCTCGCCAAAGAGATTAAAGCTAAATATTTGATAGGGCTGGAATTAAACCGATTTCTAAACGTGTATTGATACCCCTCGCTCATTTGCCTCTCTTTTGGGACTTGGTGGATCCGAAACAGGTTTGTATTGCTGTTGTATTCACAGATGTACCACCTGACTATAAATAGTCAATGAACCAGCTGTAATTAATTTTAATAGGCATAAATCAAGGTTGAGGAATCTACTCTGGCATAATCATTCTCATCCACTCGCAATTTATGGCAATTAGTGTTGCAATTAGATAGCGGCCTGCCTACAAAATTATATTTTGCCGCAAAGGAAGACTTCCCAGTTGTGCACGCACACATATTAATTGCTCACCAATTCTGTGTTAGTAAAGAACTTTCACTTCAAAAAATTGAAGTGAGAGAGTATTTTAATGCTACCTTTTAGCATTTATAATCCATTGTTAAAGTCAACTATATGGAAAACACACTGTGATGACAATTATCAGAAGATGAATTATCCTGATAACTTACAAAAAAAGATTTATTTGATAGTAAGGTCACAAAACCATTTGATAATTAAAATGCTAATGCATAATTACAATTCCAGATACACTAACTCCAGGGTAGTCCACGTAGTTTGATGCACCATAAGGCAATTTGACGCTTATCCGTTTTTTTGTCGAAGAATAATGAATCTGTTAAAAGGAAATATGATTAGAATGCTTAGATAATTGGCCAGGAAATGAGATGCAATGCTAAATATTTAGAGAGCCACCAATGAAACTTGGCTTGCAATTAACACGTATATAAATGAATTGTCAAGTAATCCTCTAATGTCTTTCCTAAACCTTTGTACAATATTAAAAACGCTTGAGGATGAGTTGTAAATCAATGAAATGAAAAAAATTATCAATGATAATTGTCTGTTAATCATTCTCCCTTTCTTTCTCAAGATGTCTCGCCCTCTGTTGCTATTAATATTAACAACATCATTTGGTTTACCATTAAACCGCAGTAGGCTCACAAATCAGACTTGAGATAAATATCTAAAGTCTGATGGCAGGCAGGCTCAACTCTTGGTGAGCGAGGCATTTCACTCTCTTTGGCTTCATGTTTGATTTCGACAAATCAGCTCGCCGGAGGCAGCAAACACAAACCGTGCCAGCGGTTTCAAACTGTAACAAAGTGTTTGGAAGGGTTTCAAATCAACACTGTGTAGACTGTCCACCGTAGAAATACACTTCATCAAATCGTCTCTGACTTAAAGCCCTTTATCTCTGCGTGTCCCTGTCCAGTGTGGCACCATCGACTACGGCTCCTACGTCAACCTGACGGAGCGCAACCTGCAGGACGCCCAGAAGTTCCTGCTGATGCACGAGGTGGTGCAGCCTGTGGTGCCCGTGCCCTACTTCATGGAGGACAACGTGCGCTTCACCCACGTGGCCGTGGACGTGGTGCAGGGCAAGGACCAGCTCTTCCACATCATCTACCTGGCCACGGGTAGGTGGGGTCAGGAGGATGGATGGATGGGTGGGTGGATGGATGCTTGTGTGCGTGTTTGCATTGTCTGTTGATCCGTCAACGTCTCTGGTCATGATCTCTGTGCGTGTTGGTTTAACACATTGTGTGTGTGTGTGTGTGTGTGTGTGTGTTTGTCATAAATGGTGTGTGTGTGTGTGTGTGTGTGATGTTGTGTCTGAGTGTGCATGCATGTGTTTATCATAAACTGTGTGTGTGTGTGTGTGTGTGTGTGTGTGTGTGTGCTTGTCATAAATGGTGTGTGTATGTGTGTGTGTGTGTGTGTGTGTGATGTTGTGTCTGAGTGTGCATGCATGTGTTTGTCATAAACTGTACTGTGTGTGTGTGTGTGTGTGTGTGTGTGTGTGTGTGTGTGTGTGTGTGTGTGTGTGTGTGTGTGTGTGTGTGTGTGTGATGTTGTGTCTGAGTGTGCATGCATGTGTTTGTCATAAACTGTGTGTGTGTGTGTGTGTGTGTGTGTGTGTGTGTGTGTGTGTGTGTGTGTGTGAATGTGTAGGTATGTCTGACACTTGTGTTCAGTATCAGCATCTGTGATTTTCTTTATGGCACATTTGCACTCTACTGAACAGCTCTCCTCTGTGAACGGTTGCTTTTTTACGTGTCTTTAGTTAGACTGGGGAGGTGGAAAGACATCACTGCTCCATCCCTTGACTCTAACGTTACCACTTCCCACCTCCGCATGGCTTCCATATGCTGTGACTCACACCTGACATTGGCAGACTCCTTTGCCAATGACTATTAGTCTCAAACCTCTCGGTTTATTTCGCTTTTTGGCGTTAACAGCTGGCACGGAGCAATAATGCCTCTGGGAGCAATTGAAAAGAACTACAACCAATCAGAGCGACAAAACATATGACATAGTAATGAGCTGTGATTAAACTTTTACCAAATCCTGTTGAAAGTACGGCCAACACATTGTTCTTATCCACAAATGCTTTATGTGCAGTTGTTCTTTTACAGGAAATACACCGTCCAGTTTGTTTTTGTTCTGTCGCGATTCAACAGACTCTTCCGAATCTGTGGCAGCCATCTTGTTTTTTCAGCCCACTTACGCAGATATTAAATTAACAGTTGTGACGATTGGGCCGATCCGGACCAGGTCTTCTGGAACTCTTTCTGAACAGGACGGGTGCCAAAGCCACCTGCCAAAGCAAATCAAACTTAAGTTTGCAGATGTGTCGTGTTCCCAGCCATTTACAACCCTATACCACGAGACAAGAGGAAGGTCACAAACACCACCAATATTGCAACCTGTCAGGAGAAGACAAGGCAATTTAAACACACTCACACAAATATAACGAGCTAGCAAACACACACACATTCCTAAAGCACACGCAAGTGGCTGATTTATACTGAAATTCTTAACGCTTTAGTTGGCATTCATTATTATTTTCAAAATCAATGCCAAATGCCAATAGTCTGCCGTTAAATATTTTCCAAATATTTAGTGAACGTCAGCTAAAAATGAACTGGAAATAAGTATTGTAAAAAATATGCAATGTTAATTCTTAGCTGATCAAAGGAGCTCACGTCAACGTGATCACTCAGCCGTGATCATTCACTATCGTCTGACGGCAGGCTAGGGGAAAAGCCTGCCAATTCACTGAGGAGTTTTCAGCCGTCAGCAATACTGTCTTTAGGACTGGGTGTCCTGTGCTGTAGCACCCAACAGGAAACGTCGGTATAGTCCTCTTGTCCTCTGACATACTGCATGTGTTATTTTAATGTTATTTCCTAACCCGGGTACAGTAGACATCTGTCTGTTAGTCTCCCTAGCCCACAAAATCCCAGTAGGCCTACCATACACATAAACAGACAAATACACACACATACACACATACACTTTGACCACACACACCACACACACTCACTAACACAAACACACACAAACATGTTCCAGATCATTTGCACTGTGCTTGCCATCTTGCTCTGATCAATGTAGCTTGGCACAACAGCCGCTAACTCCACAAGCTACGTAGACACACACCAGCCACTAATGAAACTTATGAATGCATGCCAAAGCTGTTGGTGTTGGAAGACCACACTCCCTTTTGCATTAAGAGGCTCTCTGCTAATTGGCTTGTAAGGGGGAGGGGGTCATGTCCATATCATATCTTGGGGACCCGAGTTCTTGACTTGGTGTCAAGGTGTCGTGGAGAGTGGGGCTGTGTACACAGTGTTGATTTATTTATTTATTACAGTTTTTTGTTTGTAGAATCACACAACAGGGGTCCTTCAATGCTTGCACCAACTGCTGGTTACTGGTGTTCCTCTCGTTCATAATCTAACCTCATCCCCTGAACGCTTGTCCTCCCGGTCAGTAGCATCTGGGACTTTTGGAGTTCCAGATACGGGTTCCTCTTCTTCTTGTGTGTCAGAGAGAGTGTGAGTGTGTGTGTGTGTGTGTGTGTGTGTGTGTGTGTGTGTGTGTGTGTGTGCTGAAGAAGAATAGGCAGCACACACCGGTCTCCAGACTTACAGAGCCTCATCCCGCTTCAGATGATTTCTCATATTATTCTACAGTCTCGGAGTGCGTCACACCTTGGGGTCCGACACGCCTATTTATCAGGGCCCACCTTGAAGCCATGTATAATGTCTTCCCTCTGCCTTTCTCCTTCCTTTGCCTTCGCAAGCGCGACTAAGTACAATCTTCACACCCCGGGGAACCACATGTATAATTAATGATGTTTGTCTCAGCCCTTTTTTTTCTCCATCCCCTCCAATCTTTCAACGACAAAAAGATCCACAAAATGAAGGATAGGCCGGCAATTAACTGAAAGGTCAGGGCATCACTCTCGGAGACACCGCATTCAAACTGTGTCGTAATTGCCGACAAGTGATTGCATCACATCGCACATTTCCGCGAGAGAATGAGACAGGCCTGTGTGTCGTGTCACTGTGCGTGTGTAATTGTTGCCCCTCGTTTGGTAACAAGACAGGCAGGTGTGGCGTCTTTCTTCTCAAGATTTGTCCTCAAGTCATCTCGCAGACGCTTGGATCCAGGGAGTGATTGTATGGTTCAAACACAGTTCAACGTGCCAGGTCTGCACAGTAAATCTATGGTTATTGCCAGGAACTACATATTGTGCTCTTATTGCTGCCCCAATTGTACCTGTCCTGTGCCCTCCAGAGCTCACTCTCTGTGTCTGTCGCTCTCAATTCAATTCAATTCAAATGGGTATTATTAGCATGGAAAATAAACAATTTCTTTTCACTCTATTCTCCTCTCTCGCTGTCTCTCTCTACCTCTCTCCCCCCCCTCTCTCTCTCTCTCTCTCCCTCTCTCTCTGTCTGTCTCTCTACCTCTCCCTACCTCTCTTTCTCTCTCTCTCCCTCTCTCTCTCTCTCTCTCTCTCTCTCTCTCTCGCTCTCTCTATCTATCTCTCTCTGTGGTCTCTCTTCCCCCCCCCCTCTCTCTCACACTCTTTCCCTCTGTCTCTCTCTACCTCTCTCTCTCTCTCTCTCTCCCCCTCAATGCCCCTCTCTCCCCTCCCCTCCTGTCCCCTCCTGAACGTCATCCACCCCCTTAGTGTTTTATTGTTTTCATTCACAAACCAACCTCCACTGAACCCTGTGTCCCTTCCTTCATGAGTGACCAATCCGGCCTTTCCCCCCCCCACACTTTTTCCTAGACTATGGCACTATCAGGAAGGTGCTCTCCCCTCTCAACCAGTCCATGGGGAACTGCCTGTTGGAGGAGATTGAGCTGTTCCCTCCCAGGAAGAGGCAGCACATCCGCAGCCTGCTGATCCTGCACAGCCGCAGTGAGCTCTACGTGGGCGTGCGCGACCAGGTCCTCAAGATACCGCTGAAGAGGTGCAACTACCACAAGTCCAGAGAGTAAGTCGATTGTTGGCTCGTTTGCATATTATGCATGGCCTCAACCAACGTTTAACATGCACGCACACACGCACACACACACACATGCACACACACACACACACACACACACACACACACACACACACACACAGAATGCGTGCACATACACACCCAGGCACAGGCACATTCATGGCCTGGCACACACACACACACAAAAACACATACACACCCACATGCTCATGCAGACACAGACACAGACACACATACACATACACACACACACACACACACACACACACACACACACACACACACACACACACACACACACACATTCACACTGCAAAGAGACAGTGCCCTATTCATCTCAGTGAGTTTTGAAAGTAAAACATGCACTCATAGCAGCTTTAAAGTTATATTTTAAATATCTGGGGGTTTTATCTGCAAGTTCCAGCCCGTTGTGCTGATGAGAAGCTTCTGCTGAAATGTAATACCCTAAATTAGCCTTTGTTTGAGCCACCTGTCTCATGACTGCCATCCTTAAATGTTTATATATTTACATATGCACACACACATATATATTCAACCACACACACATGCGTATGCACATATGCACACATGCACACACGCACACACACACACACACACACACACACACACACACACACACACACACACGCATGCATACATGCACATGCACACACACGCATGCATACATGCACACGCACACACACATGCATGCACCCAGCGATGTCAGTGTTGATCAGATATTAAGCCGGTGTCAGTCTACAGAGGTGAACTGTGTCTGGGGTGTAAATACTGCTGAAGAAAGCGTGAAGCAACGGGAGAGAAGAGTCAACACACTGAAGATATCCCATCCATCAGACTCCCTAGAAAAGTGAAGAAAAAACACATCACACATCTGCCGTTCCTGACTCGGCTTCAGGAATACATTTGATTTATTAGGAGGAAACGGTGGAACGCAGTTTCGAAGGAGCAGCCAATTATAATGTAAAGTTGCACAAACAAAATTTCTTGATGTTCTCTCAGACACGGGGATGCATCTGCTTGAGTTCTTTGCATCAACGATAGAAATATACACAATTTCAGTCGACTGAAATGTGTCAGAAAGTCACTCACCCCGAGGGTTGCTAGATTTTAAAAAGCCATGACGAATGGCTCTCTTTTTGTGGGTTCTACTCTGTGCCTCACTGAGCACTGCTGTTATTCCCTTTAGAGTCTGCTAAAGACCGGTATTAACCCCCATTTGTGTCCATTTTGTACTATTGTTCTGTGGTTTTTAATGCAATTCCACACAAAAATATATCTCCATATATCTCCATATAATTCTCCTTCCATCAATATGCCCTCTATTGCACTGTTCAAAGAATTGCTTTGTTTGTGTGTGTTTGTGTGTATGCGTGTGAGTGTAAGTGAGTGTGTGTGCATTTGCTTGATTGTGTATGTGTGTTTGATTCAGTTTGATTGTTTTGGGATTGATAGTTTGTATGTGTTTGATTGCATGTATTTCATTGTGTGTGGGTTGGTGTGTGTTTGTGTGTGTGTGCGTGACGGTGAAGATTGTGCGCACGTATGCTACTTCTTTGAAAGCATGGTTTCTAGAGTGATAGACAGCGCTCACCATTGTGTACTTATGCCCCCTTTTGTACTCATGCCCCCCTTTGTCCTCACCAGTTGCTCCTGTGTGATTGGCGCCTCGTTGCCATGGTGCATGCGGATGCCGCTGATTGCGAGGGCTGGCAGATATGCTGTTACTGTCGCTCGGTATTTGCATGAGAAGAGTGACATTGGGGCTTCTTTATAGCCGTCAACAAGCCACTCCAAGCGTCCTCTTTGAAGACGGAGCGGGCATCAACACATATTCTAGGAAAAATATTGACTTAAGGATAATATTCACGTTAGCATGCAAACAGGGAGAAAGCCCTAATCCGGGACGACGGCTCCGGGGATTAGCTGAATAATCAGCGGGACACGCAGTAGTAATTCATCAAGCAGGAACACAGCTTTCAGTCTAGTTTAAACAAATGAATCACCGCTGCCTTTCTTGTTACCATGTACCCCTATCTCGTCCATATCGGTTCATCCTTCATTTCCTTTGTTCCCTTCTTGTCTTTGTTTTCTAACCTTTCTTACCTCCTGTTCTTGTCTTTCTTCTTTTCTTCTCCTTTCATTCCTTGTCTCTTTCCATTGTCCCCTTCCTCAGCTTTGTCACACTATCTCTAAACGTTTTCACACTGCCAAATATGCCCGTCTTATGCACACCTTTTTCCCGGCATGGTGCCATTCCCGGCACTGCCCGAGGTAAATTGCCTGCTTGAGCTAGCACCCTAATTTAACCTCCTTGACCCTACACACATCGGCGGTTTCATTCCGATGTAAATGCGATTAGACGCCTCCGCAGTTCCAGGGGTGAGACTTGGAGAGGTGTAGCTGCATTGTCTAGACAGAGACAACGCAGCGATATCAGGCAAGGCAGTGAATTTGCCGGGCGTGCCAAGCCGCGACCGGACTGCCTTGGCAGTGTAAAAATGCCTTCTCTCTCTCACTTTCTCTCTCTCTCTCTCTCTCTCTCTCTCTCTCTCTCTCTCTCTCTTTTTTATTTTGTACAGCCCTCGCCACGTCCTCTGACCGAGTGAAGTATGGTGGGGGGTGGGGGGTATAAACAGTCTGTTGGGATTTCCTCTTCCTCCCTCTCTAATCCAACCTCCTCAGATCGTTCATCTATCTCCCCCCTTCTCTCCCCCCCTCCTCCCAACCCCTCTAGGGCGTGTGTGGGGGCCAGGGACCCTTACTGTGGCTGGGACCTGGTGCTGAAGAAGTGCACCACTCTGGAGGAGAGTGTCCGGATGAGCCAATGGGAGCAGAGCATCACCAAGTGCCCTGTGAGTTATGCTGAACACGCACCTGTCTACCTCTGCTTTTTGATGATTCAAATTTGTTTCCTGAATACACAAACACACACACACACACACACACACACACACACACACAGAAAAGCATGACACACTGCATGACAGACACCTCCTCTTTTTAAAAAAGATCCACCCGAGATAGACAACCTTGAGCCAGAATCACTTGACTTTCCCGGCACATAATGTGCCCGGGAGAATTATCAAGGGTTCTTCTTCAATCATCTACCTCTGTCTGGCCTGTTGATGAACAAAACAGCCTATTCCATTTACCCTCCCTCTCCCTCTCATTTGCGCACAGCATTAGGCCAGAAAATAGCCTGTCAATTTCCACCCAAATGAAGCGACTCTTCTTTCAAGGTATCCTTCCTCAATGTCAGTCAGGGCACAGAGCGAGAGCGTGTGAAGTCTCTCCCTCGCCCTTGTGGCAGTGGCACGTGCCTCATTTCAGTCCTGGAGGTCATGGAGGTAGACGATACGTCGATAAGGAGGTAGACGATATGACGATAAGATGCACTTTGTCAGTCCCGAGAAGGGAAACAGGAGGCCACCACGTGCAATCATGACTTATGGACAACACGAGAAGCCCCCGAGAACACACACAAAATATGTGCATGCCCAGCCCTATTTGAGGTCTCCTGCATACAACTCTCAATATGATCATAATCATTGTGCCCGGCACAGACATCAAGGTAATCTTCAAAATGTCGTGATCCCAGCTTGCCGTTTGAATCAAACTCTCAAACTGAAGCCTTTTATTGTAAGGGCTCAAATAGTTGCTAGGTAGGTGCCATATATATATTTTTATTTTTCAAACGTTGAAGGCAAAACGTCACAAGAAACGTTTCAAAATAAGCATGTTATTTGTGAGAGAGTTATTTTCCCTGGGAATGGCAACAGGATACACAATGATTGCAATGCAGAGAACGTGCTGAGAAAAACAAGAATGGAACAATACGTATGTTGGTTGTGCAGCGCTAAGCCATAGAAATGAATGAATGGAAGTACGGCGACCGGCCCTTCCTATCTCAATGAGCGCCTCTAATAGTGGAATAGTCTGCTATAGTGTGCTGTGGAAGCTCAGCAAATACAGCTCCAGCCGGAAGCATAAATAAATATATAGAATTATATCAGAGTTCCTTAACTTCATTACCGGTTTACGTTGTGCACTGAGCTATGAGATCAAGCCCATCTTGGAATGGAACGTAATGTACATGCCTCTGTAGGGATGTGTGATTGTTTTGCATGGATGACCAACCCAGTTTCCCCCCCGGGGATAAATAAAGCATATCGAATGGTATCGTATGTACTGTAGCACTTGATCCCAGGTGGGGGCCAAGTCAAGCTTGCTGACCAGGGGATTAGTTGGGCCGTGTTCTGCTGTGTAATCCAGTATTCCGTTTCACCGTCAAGCCAAGCGCTGGAGTGGTTCCAGGGGCCGTGGCAACCCCCTTTGTTGACGAAAGGGAAAGTTCACCGCACGGTTTTGACTCACACACAACATGAGAGGCAGAGGGAGGGAACGGGTATTTACTCCCTGAGCTGTGGTCTCGCCGGGTCCAAAAGGCGCTCACAATGAGCATGAATTAAGTTGGGCGGTAAGCAAGGAACAGTGCCGAGCGCGCAGAAATAACGACAATAGAGGGGTTCCCGCCCTGCCCCAAACTGACTTTGACATGTATGTACTTTTCTCTCGCATGTGAATGCATAGTGTCTGTGATTACACGCTCAGTGTAGAACCAATATAGGACAAAAGGATTGCGGTATAAATAGATAAAGGTTGAAAAACAGAAGAGACAAAACGATCCACAGAATATATCTATATGTAGATACTGTATATTATTATATATCATATCTCTATGTATCATTAGTATATGATATTATATATATATATGATATCTATATATATATGATATCTATATATATATGATATCTATGATTGCTTGCCTTGTCAAGAGTTTCATTGCCCAGTGTTGTAATGTACATTTAACAAACACTTTGTCACTGTGAGTTTGACTTTGATATATGATACATACATATATGAGTATATACTTATACATATGATTGTTTTGGTGTCTTTGCTCTTGACCACAGTTTAAAGAATTGCTCTTGCTTCAAACTTTCCTTCTTGTGCTGCGTGTGTTGGAGGTTGTTGCAGGCCGGTCAGGGTGTTCGCGTTAGACCACCCAGTGTGCTGTGTAGGCAGAGGCCCAGGTTGCTCCTCCCTCATTGCCTTCAAACACACTATCTGCCACGGAAGAGCGCTCAGGGTCCTCACACACAAGACACAAGCACACTGGGTCAAAAAGTTCAAGCGGCGTTATCAAAATCCGTAAACTCAACAATACGTCCGTAATCATTGAATGTTTCTCGTATATGTATTCCTCATTCGACAGCTGTTAGGCTTCCAGTCTATGTTATTTTGAGGCTGTGTTTGAAATAAGGTGTGATTTTTAAGACCTCTCCCTGTCCCTTGGAACAACAGGGCCCTTCATCTGCCTCCCAAATTGATCTATCTCAATACGAGTGCAATTACTGTCTTTCCCTTCTTTGGTTTTCATGAAAATTGCAAGGTTCTTTGTCCCTCAAGTAATAGGAAATATGATAATGTGAAAGACACAACGTTAGCAACCTCGAGGCTTATAGAGGCTCGTGGCTTTCGGCGTTTTCGGCACTGATGCAAATGATTCTCTCAAGCACCACCACCCAATTTATACCCACAGAGTTCAATTACCAACAATGATGATAGGCTGGACCTTATCTCTCGCTCAGCGCCACAACACACGATCATAATAGCCTCTATTTTAAGTGAAATCTTGAAATTAATATTTTCAATTTTTCGGTATGAAGCCCATAGTGGTGTCAGGGCATCGCCTCTGATTCATCGCCAGGCATGATATACTTCACACGCAACAGTCTATTTCCCTATCTTAACATTTCGTAGATAAGTTGTCTCCATATGTGAGGGCTGTTATTTTCTCCCATTTTCCAATTTTTTTTCTCCTTTGCGTATTGTAAATTACCCTCCCTCTCCACCTTTGACTAATCTCTCCGTCTCTATACCTGAGTCTGTCTCTATTTCTGCTGTCAGTTTGTGACTAATCCTTCGCTTTACAAGTCTTTCACCTCTGTCTTGCGCGGCGTCGGGGATATGTGCTGAGGCTGACGCAGAGAAAAAAAGCGTTGTTTCCCGTGGCTTCTAGTTGAGGCGCATCGATTTCCACGTCTCCCATCTGGCTTTGCTTCGCAGTTCAGCGAACACCGTCTTGTTTGTGCGAGGCTAATTTTGCAAGCGAAGGCGGCTAACAGTGTGTCGTGTTATTTAAAGGGGCATTAGAAAGTTTCTGTGACGCTGTCCTCCACCTGTTCCCCCTCCCGCCAGGTGCGTAACGTGACGGTGGACGGGGGGTACGGTGCCTGGGCGAGCTGGGCTGCCTGTAGTCATAACGACGGCGGTAGTGGGGGGGCCTGCCTGTGTCGGACGCGGGCGTGTGATAAGCCCGCCCCCCAGTGTGGCGGTCAGTCCTGTCAGGGTAGCAGCGTGGAGGTCGCCAACTGCTCACGGTAAGTGTGTCAGTGTCACTTTCTGCTGGCCTTCTGTCTGTTTATCCATTCATCTATCAATCTTTCTGTCTGCCTGTCTACATGCTATCTTTATGTCAGTCTTTCTGACTGTTTACCTGTTGGCTTTCTTCCTGCGCGTTTGTCTGTCTGTCTATAGCCTCTTACACACATAGTTCCTATAGTTAAATTACTTGAAACTTCAGGCACTGGTTGTGAGCTTCCTTAGTCACACATGCATCTATGTTATGGAACATATCCGTTCCCTGCTGCACCATTTCACACATAGCATAGCGATGCCAATTAGTTTGCTCCATGTGAAAGCGTCTTAAATCAGACGGACATAAACCTTTTATGGCTCTCCCTGCTTTCATTCATAACACAGGCCAACGTGTAAGTGATCTGGGAATGTTGCTAGGTCTTGGCATTTTCTGGGATACATTGATCCCTGGTCCCATTCACACATGGCCCCATGCAGGACATGTTCTGGAACATTGCAGGGAAAGACTGCATGAGTGAAAGGGGCTTTACCATCTGTGACTTTTTTTTCCTTCACTGTGTATATCTGTCTTTCCCTCTATATATCAATCTCTCTGTCTATCAACCTATCTACCTGTGAGCTTTCTTTCAGTGTCTCTGTCTTTCTATATTTTGATGTATCTATCTACTGTAGGCCCATATATCACCTATATGTATCTGAGTAGCTGTCTACTGTATCAATCTCTGTCTATTTTTCTATCTGTTAGTCAGATCATGCCTGTGTGTGTGTGTGTGTGTGTGTGTGTGTGTGGACCCCAGGAACGGTGCGTGGACCCCCTGGACCGTGTGGTCTCCCTGCAGCACCAGCTGTGGCATCGGCTTCCAGGTCCGCCAGCGCTCCTGCAGCAACCCCACGCCCCGCCACGGGGGCCGTGTGTGTGTGGGCCAGAACCGGGAGGAACGGTATGACACACACACACACACACATCTGCACACACACGTGCATACCCACATACACACACACACTTTCACATGCACACACACACACACACACACAAGCATGCAGGCACATACACCTATCTATATCTGCTGTGTATCCTACATGATGGAGATCACATAAAATCACAACATGTCTGTGGCTCACACAAACCGTCAATGTACAGAGAGTGTGTGTGTGTGTGTGTGTGTTTTCATCACATTTTATTGCATACCATTTGAAATCATCAAAACAATCACAAACAGCTGTAGACGATGACTCCTTTGGTTTTTCCTTTTATTGCCAACATTTTACACCCACTTTGTAATTTTCTGGCTTTCAAACACACACAGCCAGTCAGCATGCTGAAGCTTTCCGCTGTCAGTCAGGAAGAACGATCCCCTGATAAGAAGACATAAAACAATACGGGCCTCCCTCCCTCCACTTGTTTCGATCACATGTAGGGAGGAAGGGAAATGACTGAGCGCTGGCTAATCTCGCTGGGTAGTGATGCTCCGTAACGGATGGATGGTAAATGGCCGGGGCTAATTGTGGACCCTGCTTCCTCTATCTTCCTTCATACTCCTCCCGCTGTCTCGCTGATGTGTTTTCCTCCCGCCCCCTGTGGTCCTTTGCAAATAAGTCATACAGTAGGAGATAGATGGATGGCGGGAGCAGAAAATTGTTACCAGTTGTCACCATAGCAACAAAATGAGGCAGTGGCGGGGAGCAGGAGGGATCGGATGTGGCCGTCAAAGGCCGAACCCTCCATTACATCCTTCTAGCCCAGATAGTCAGCCATTTGGTTTTTGCCCCTCGCGGTGTTCTTCCATTTCTCTCTTGTTTTCTGTGTGTCTCTCTCTCGCCTCTCTCGTCTGTCTGTCTGTCTCTCTCTCTCTCTCTGTCTCTCCTCTCGCCCATGTTTTCATTTTAACCAACATACTGTAGAGGAGGTTGCCAGCAGCCATATTGTGAACATGAGAGATGAATGACTCAGTCCAATGCACATGTGGAGAATACAACGAGAAAAAAAAACCTCAATATATTGAAAGTTAAAATACTGGTAAACCCTAGTGTATCCGTATTTTGATAGAATACATTTATTAACGTTTTCTATGGGGAGAAAAAGGTTGTTTTCAAGAGAACGCCATACCAGATCGGGTATTTTGCATATTATGTCTCAAAGCAACAGAGAGAGAGAGGGAGAATGGGAGAGCAAGAGAGAGAGAGAGAGCGGCCATGGAAAGGCTACCACTGCGAACACAGATATATATGTGTGTGTGTGTGTGTGTGTGTATGTGGGGTGAACACCTTCACACACTCAAGGATATACACACACACATCCCATGCTGTGTGTAGAATCTAACAATACAACATAAATAATTCAACCAAAACCAACTTTCTTAAAAGAGTCTTTGTGAATGAATACCCAATTGTTTTTCTGCAGTTTGTAGAGCAAAGAGCTAATTAGCTCAGTTGGGCCATGCTAAGAAAGGCTCCAGGCTAAATTTGGCTGCTAAACGCTTGTGTTTATGGACCTTATGTTCCTCCCTCCAGCAAGCCCATACAATATTCCCTGCTAACTCAGCCTATAGCCAGTAATTAGTAACATTTTTAATCTGGACACTTTGTTAATACGTTTTGTCATCGTAATGCGTTTGTCATCGTTTGGTTATTATTATCTACCCCCCGTTCCCCCCTTACCCCACACACGCATATTAAATACATGCCATTGGGTTTAGGCATTCACCTCTACCTCTCAATACTGGGAGGGCATACACAGGACACGGGATCACCAGTGTGAAACACTGACAATGACAAACCCTGTAGTTACACGCTTTGGGCTTCCATTGGAACTGTGTGTGTTCGCTTGAGCTCTCCGCAGCGTTCTGTATCCTCAGCACACAGAATTCACGCTTTGATCTGCTCTGATCATTGACAGACTATTCCACGGAAAACAAGACAATACAAATATCCTTGAGGTGTCCCCTCGCTTACAACTGAAATCCTCAGAACCCAACCTGGGCATTTCCCTTCCATAAAATAAGGGGGCTTTGCATGAGCCATAGCACAACAACAAAATGGCAGTAAAAGGTCAGTTTTACTAGTCAGACGTGAAAGAGTGAGTGCGTGCCTCTAATAGGGCCCGGCCACTTGGTTTTGTTATTGCGGAGCGACAACGAAGTAATTAAGCGTTTTAGATGCCGCCGTTACACTGTCTCGTAAAGAACGGCATTACGAGTGATGCATGCATCCCCGTTCTCCCTTGGGCCGCGTGTGTCATGGATCTACAGGAAATATATACCTCACACACCATCATTATAACCCGGCCCGGGAGTCTGAGCATCACTTTTCCTTTTCTAACGCCGGCTCTTTCATTATTTTTACCCCACGTGCCGCGTTTAGACACATGCTGGCGAATCGCGCTTTGGAGCGTTTTGGGGATCTTTGTCGTGTTTTGTTTTACGGGGTGCCATTTGTCAGAGCTTGATAGGCACGTAAAAGAGATGTGTCTGTCTGGTCTGTTAAAGTTTATTCGGGGGCGTTTTACAGGATTGTTCCACACAGTCCCCCATCTTGTGGTGTGGCCTCTTTGCTGGAGCTATTTCAGTCGCTGCCGTCGACAGGCCTGTAAGTATGGTGACACCTCTGGTGCTCATCGTCCATCATCTCGGCTGCCCTGCCAATGTGATGTGATTAACCGCAGAGCGAGGCGGGATAGCTGCCATTTTGCTACGCAGCAGGTGTCCAGTCAATTAAGCAGACGTTACGTCCTACAAAAATCCTGACTCAAAAGAAACACAGAAAAACTGCGTTTCCCTACAAAGCACAGGCACACCGCACACCACACACCCCACGCTCATTTCGCAGGATCCTTTTTTAATCTTGTACTCTCCTTTCACAGGTACTGCAACGAACACCTGCCATGCCCGGCGCATGTCTATTGGTCAGCATGGTCGGCATGGGAACGATGCACGGTGCCGTGCGGGGGAGGCATCCAGTCACGACGCAGGACCTGCGAGAACGGAAACGAGTGTCCCGGGTGTAGCCAGGTATGTCCAACCCGTTTCTTTTGATAAGAAGAGCGGGGCCCGCTCGTCTGTCCATCAATCACTTTCGCTCTCCGTCTAGCTCTCTCTCTGTCAGTGTCACTCTCTCTTCCTCTGCCTCGCTTCTTCTACTGCTCGCATATATTGTCGTAGTAGTTAACATTTTAACAATGAGGGAGGATCAGAAACACACTCAATCCACCAAAATAGCGCCTCTGTATATTTATAAAGCGACAGTGCTTTCATTTGATGTACTGCATTAACCAGACTGCTCTATTACACCGCATACACACACACACACACACACACACACACACACACACTAATCAATCCATACAGTACATGACTACAGGCTTATCTTCTGCAATAATTCCTGCACCAGAGCAAAATGATGCAAGCTGTCTTTATGCGCTCCTTGTTGGCAGAATCCACCATGCAGTTTGAAAGCACGCCTCTTTATCCACAGTTCTCTTTAGGAAAGCGAGGGAAGGAACTTAATGATATTTCACCAATCCCTTCTTAGAAATGGGGTTTAATAATGATATAGAGATCTCAGTTGGGGATGCGTTCAGTCTTCTTGGTTTTTGTGTGTGTGTGTGTGTGTGTTTTTCTGTGCGTATTTTCAAATAGACCTTTGAAAAATCCAAAATACATCCTTTGTCCCATTTTCTGTTTGGGTGTGTGTGTGTGTTTTTTCGGTGTCTGTTTGTGTGATTGTGTGCTTGTCTGTCCTGGTTTAGTTTTCTGAAATGTGAAAATTACATTTTACAAGATGATTGGCTGTGACACATTTGGGCCGACAAACACTCAAGTGAAAAGACGGCGGCCCGCTAGTCAGTAGCAGTTTAACACTGTGACACAAACACAGAATACGGATCCATACAGACACATAACACACACTCACATAACTCACATAACAAGCACCCCTAGAATCCGACAGCATTTCTTACGCAATCCAACACCCGGAAACTATTCCCAAAGGGATGTCAGTACCAAGAGTATTGGACAGCTGCAGAGGAACCCACTGCCTCCAGAACGAGAGGTTGCAGGAATGTTCCAGATATTTATATATTTTTTGAGACCAAATGTATATTTTTAGCAGTGGGAACATTGACGGGGAAAACTTTCCCGGAAGGAGTCACACAGCGGGAAGTGTCAAGTTAGACAGAGCTTTCCTGAGTCAGTGAGAAAGTTGAAAGGTCAGAACGTCTTCCCATGTCCTCTTCTTTTCCCTCCATAACGATACCGATAGCATTTAGCATGTAGCATTGTATTTCCTCCTGATTCTCGTTCACAGTGAACCTCACACATTGCATTTGTGTTTTATGTGTTAAATTATTTGTACACGCAGACTCCACTGATGCAATTATACAAGCTGACCCCCTGTGAAGTTGATAATAAATTCTAATGTTGTAATATTGTACGGCTAACGATATTGGCGACAATAGTAGCATCCCCCTGGTGCATCTGAAGCTGGTAGGTTGTCGAGCTCAACTCTTAACTGCTTGATCAAAATGGTATCTCTGTTTACCTTGTTTGTTTGTGTGAACACACACACACACACACACACACACACACAGACACACACACACACACACTTATCGGGTGTCCGCACACCTACACACAAAGAAAAAGTATTGATGTGGCATCTGTCTGTATTCACTCTTCCCAGAGATGCCCACATTTTCAATTATAACAGACGTGTGCACATGCCACACACACACATGCACACACACGCACACACCACACACACAAACACATATGCACACTTGCAAGCACTCATACAATCACCTACACAAACACACACACACACACACACACACACACACACACACACACACACTGTAACGTGGGATGGTGCAGGTTAAGGTTATGGTCGTTTAGCAATAGCTCCGGTTAGCATGAAGTCACAGGTAGGCAACAGGTAGGATTAACCTCATGATAGTTTTATTATTTACTGGGACCATATCATGCCAGGTATCAACAGCACTATTTCTATTTAAGCATACATGCTTTCAAGTATATAGTTCCGAGATCCCTGCCTACACCAACGCATTACAAAACTAAAAGATATACACGGAGACTTTGCTGATAGACGGCAGTTACTCGTAATAAAGCAGAGGAGCACGCGCACTCTTCAGGTTCACCGTTAACTTGCATATAACAAACACAAGGGATGTGCCACCTAGTGGAGCTACATGTTATAGACCTGACTGTTACATATTCCCCCTGTTTATAATAAGGCTGTCCCCAGCCGTACACAGCAGAAGAAGCAACCAAGCTACACTTAGCGTTTCGTAACACATTACTCCACGGAAAGTTAGCCATTACTTACACAGGGCAAGAAATAATGTTCAGTGTATCGACAAACATATCAGCGGACAGAGTATAAAAGACAGTCTACAACCCAAAATAAAAGGCAGAAAAGTACATAGTTAACTTTTTTTTTTTTTTCAGGTATTTTTTTCTATTAACAAACCACTTTTTACCAAACCTTAACCACCTTAATGTGGTGATATGAGTCAAAACTGTTCATATACAACTTCTTAAGTAACCTTAACCATCGGTGAACCCAGAAGGCAAGATATACAATATTTAAACACAATATTCAAAAACAAACAAGCCGGGTCACTTACATGTGCGGACCACAACGTGAAATTTTGACATCACCCCACTCCCAAGCCCTCATCGCCAGAAGCTGAGGGAGACCGCTATGACCAATTGTGAAGCAGATCCGATAAATTCCCTAGGAGGAGAAAAAAAACCAAAATGGCCAATTTTGACGTCATGCCACAGACACACCCTTCAACATACAGTCACAAATAGCATGGCGTTGGTTCAGCACCATTTTTTGACTGTACTGAACAATTTTTAAGCAGATCCGATAAATTCCCTAGGAGGAGTTTGTTCAAATATAAGGCGAAAAATGAAAATAGCCGACTTCCGGTGGGTTTTGGGGCATGGGTCCAAGAGGCTTTTCTGTAGTTATTGGCACGTTGTATGTGCCTACCGAGTTTCATACATATTGTTGAAACGTGGCGCAGGGGCTGCTTTTTAAAGATCCCGTAGGGGGCGCTACAAACATGACAAACACGATTTTTGGTATCTGAGCTACAGGCACCAGTCTACACGTGTCCTGTGAATTTCATATTCATAACTATTACGGTCTCTGCAGAGTGATTTACCCTGCCACCAGAGCCTCTGGTGGCCATATTGTTTTGCCAATCGACTTCATTTTTTCAACATCATAGGAGTCCAACTTGATGTTGATATGTGCAATTAACTATTTTTGCATTTTAAACCACACCCCTTTTAGAACTCAATGGTTCATGGGTGCTTTCAACTTTATTGTACAGACTAATCTTTATGTCAGATTGAAGATAATGGGCCATAGACGATATGGGCTAAAGGATTTTTGTCAAAGTCAACAAACCTGGGATCCTTAGGCAATTTACTGTTTTTAACTAAATTCAAAATGGCGGAAAATCTGGGAACCGGAAGTCATAAGTTACTATGGCAAATTTGTTCATCATGAGAATATGCATGTGTCATCAAAGTTTCATGAGTGTAGGTCAAACCGGTGACGAGATATGCTTGTGCAAAGTTTGCACTTTTGAACAGTTGGTATAGCGCCACCTTTGGGCCAACCTGAATTTGACGCATAGAATATCAAATTTTACACCAGGCCCCACAAATTAGCCAAATAAAAATGAGTTTTCATATATTCATTCATATGTTCAGGGGGGGAAAAATGCAGTCGAAGACGCTAAAAATAATAAACATAGCAAAAACAATAGGGACCTTGCAGTTCCTGCTCAGTCCCTAATTAACTGTAGCATTGCATAGATGTAAGACATAACCTGGTCGACTTAGAAACACAACTGTCTGCTTCAGATCAATTTTGTCAGTATGGTAAGAGTTTGTCCATCGGTTGTCTGACCAACCCAACGTGATCCTAGGGTGATGTCTCGGACGTAAGTCATACCGTCCAGCAGGGTCCGGGTGTCAGACACCATCACAGTTGAGTGGTGTACAGAGTCACAGTCCAGGGGCAACGAGTCAGCAACACCAGGTGTGTCTGCAGCAGGGAGGTCATCCTGGGTGTCATCGTAATAATTGTCCAAGACCTCAGGGTTGTTTTGCTCTGCCGTCACAGGGGCGGTGCGCCTGCCGGTAGAAGGAGAGTCCCAAGTGTGGAATGGTTGCATGTTCACAACATGAAAAACTCCAGCATCCACACCCATGTCCAGCCTACTCAGCCTGTAGTTGACGTCCCCCAGCTTTTGACTGACACGTAATGGGCCTGTGAACAGGGGTGCTAGTTTAGCTGTAAAGTTGGACTGCCCATCAGATCTAGGGTGTGTCTTTGTTCTGACAAGGTCACCCACAGCAAAGGTAGCCGGACGGCTACGTCATAGTAGTGTTTTTGTCTGTTGTGACTGTGGTTGAGTGCTGCTCTCGCGTGGTCGTGAGCTTCTTGGAGGGAGGCTCTAAGAGTCTCTGGGTAAGGCACACCGGGTTCATCCACATTGTCACAGGAAGGTTGTGTTATGAGGTTGAGTGGGGTGTCCAGCTCCCGACCATACAGCATCATGGAGGGGCTAAGTCCTGTGCTCTCATGGGGGGCTGTACGCAGTGCAAAGCAGATTTGGGACAGAAACTTATCCCACGACGTGTGCTTGTCCCCAATGTAGGCACGTATGGCAGTTTTTAGTGTCCTGTTCACCCGTTCTGTTGCGTTTGTTTGAGGGTGGTAAGCAGTGGTGAGCCTGTGCACCGAGCCAAGGGTCGAAGTGACATTTTCGAACAACTCACTCACAAAGGGCGAACCTCTGTCAGAGATAAGGTAGGTTGGGGCACCGTGTCTGGCAAACACTTCACTGACAAACTTTCCGGCCGCCACTTGAGCTGTCGTGTCCCTGACTGCACACACCTCAATCCACTTGGAGAAATAGTCAACAAAGACTAGTAAGTACGCATTTCCTGATGGCGTGCGGGGCAGTGGACCCACAGAATCCACTCCTGCGTACTCCCAGGATTTCTGAGGCAGGCAAGATAGGGACCATGAGGCCAGCCGGTTTCCTCTGACACGGCTTGGTGAGTTGACAGATTGAACACAAAGTAACATACGAAGTAACACAAGTGTTGTGGGCACCAGGCTTATGCTTTATGTTGAAATCAAAGTCTTGTAGTCCTATAGACCAACAGGCTAGTCTGCCGCAGGGGTTTGGGCGGGACATTAGCCATTTAGCCATTTACCACAAGCCAAGTTACCACAACAGTGTTGTTTAAGAGAAGCAGAAAAATTAACTGTCCATACAGAGTGCAGTTGAATAAAAATCGACCCTTTAAGCTAAAAAAAGAAATTGACCTAAATGACAGGTTGCAAGGCACAAAAATCAATACTATGAATCAACGTAAAATAACTGTATACCGCTATCATCGCGTGAAAATAACAGTCTTTAACATCAAGGGGATTTTTTTTTTTTTTAACTCACACAGTCCAGTCTATCCGCGAAAAAGATAATTAATCCACAATCTGGGGAGAAAATAAGCTTGGTGTCCCTTAATCCACAGTGTTAAGTGTTTGAAAAGTTATCTTATCCAGACTGAATGTGAGGTTTTTCTTGACGCTCTTACCTTCCCTTTAATTCTCTTTCGCTTTCCTCTTCCCTTTAATTCCAGAGGAAAGTGAAAGAGAACGCACAAATGCAAGGCTGTGAACACGCGAGCGCGACTCCAACGTAAACTACACAGCAACAGTTAGCTTCAGGAGGTTATCCTCCGAAACAGCACGGCCACGTCCGGGAAAACTGCATTAAATCCACTCATACGGGCACCCAGGGTGGAGAAAGCAGTCCGGTCTGGTCCGAGCTTGCGAAGAGAGGTCCAGAGTTTATTCGTTTGGGCGCCAGTTGTAACGTGGGATGGTGCAGGTTAAGGTTATGGTCGTTTAGCAATAGCTCCGGTTAGCATGAAGTCACAGGTAGGCAACAGGTAGGATTAACCTCACGATAGTTTTATTATTTACTGGGACCATATCATGCCAGGTCTCAACAGCACTATATCTATTTAAGCATACTTAAATAGATATAGATATACTTGCTTTCAAGTATATAGTTCCGAGATCCCTGCCTACACCAACGCATTACAAAACTAAAAGATATATACGGAGACTTTGCTGATAGACGGCAGTTACTCGTAATAAAGCGGTGGAGCATGCACACTCTTCAGTTCAAGTTAACTTGCATATAACAAACACAAGGGAGGCGCCACCTAGTGGAGCTACATGTTATAGACCTGACTGTTACAACACACACACACACACACACACACACACAAATTAAGACACTGCTGCACTCACAGCAGCTACCTATACCTAAGATTACCACAGCGCCTGTCTAGAATGGAGAGCAAGAATGTGTGTGTGTGTGTGTGTGTGTGTGTGTGTGTGTGTGTGTGTGTGTGTATGTGTGTGTGTGTGTGTGTGTGTGTGTGTGTGTGTGTGTGTGTGTGTGTGTGTGTGTGTGTGTGTGTGTTTGTTTTGTACCAGGATTGTTTGTGGGTGTTTGCATATGCTTGTTATTTATGTGTGTATTTCTATCTTTGTCATGTTTGATGTTGCTGTGACCCCCTGAGGTTTCACCAGACATCATCTGACAGCAGAGCACCGAAGGCTGTCTCACATCCATGAAGACAATTTCAATTATCTCTAAAATCCCTCTCCAAAGGCTCCTTCTCACTGATGACTTTGTCCTCGTCGACTCCACTAAAATGTGCCCAGTTCCAGAAAATGCCAAATTGAATTAAACACAAAGTCAAGGAAAAATCTCCTTTCTTTCCTTTGGTGAATGCCTATTCATCCCACTTAAACACCATTCCACTGAGACTGAAAAGCACAAGGTCAGTAAAAGAATAGCCTGCTCAGGGACTTGTTCTACGTGTACTTATCCAGCACTGTCACCGGAGCTCTGGGACTGAGCGCACACTTCTTGCGCACTGTTCTGAGCAGAGAGCAACATGAGCTCTACTGCAGCACACACACACACCCATGCCCTTTGAGTACCATTGCCCTGGTGGTCACATGAGGGAAAAACATTCAGACGCACGCTCGGTTAATCTCCAAGATCAGGGCTTTGTCATCGCTCCCTGTTGAATAAGATTGTGATAAATCATGAAAAATAGGTCATCTTAACCAATTATATATTAGGTTGAGTTTGATTTATTTAGCTGACGCTTTTCAACAAAGTGACCTACTATACAATAAGTACATTCGACAATGGAGATAAAACTCAAAAGTGCAAGAATCATGCAAGTACATCAAATAAGGAAAACCTAAAACAGTATCAAATAAAATACTCAAACACATCAGCGCAATCAAGTCTGGCAGTGTTGGTGATTATTGGAACAATTGTGACCCAGTTTGGTGTGATAAATGTTGTATGTGACTGGGGAAATAGACAGTGAAATAGATTTATAGAGACATGACTCTGAAATAACTATTTTTACGGTGACAACTTGTACCCAATCATGTAATATGAGTCTTTGACTGTTTTCTGAATCAGAATTTTGGGGCCAAACTTTGCTTTACAGTCATCACTGTGTTTGAAAAAAACTAACAAAAATGTTTGTTTGGCTAAACAAATCGCTAGAGCAGAGAGGCCCTGTCAATCAACAAGAAGATGTTCCCAAACACAGCCACGCTTACATATCCTTGCATATCTTACAAGTTAATAACTTTTCAATAAAACATATCCTTTTCAATACCTGACACAGTGTGAGCATTGGCTCACACTATGAGCAGCATATACATTTTCATTTAGGCATTTAGCAGTCGGTTTTATCCAAAGCGACTTACAGAAGTAAAGAAGAAGAAGGAGAAACAATATATCGCTGTCAGTATAGTAAGGATGTTCATAGTGCATAGTTCATAGTTCATAGTGCCAAGCACCAACAATTGCTTGGTTCACCTATTCCCCGTACACAACACAGCTAGCTAGGATAAGATATATTGCCTTCACAAGAGGAGTATGTTGAAGCTGCAGTAGGTAAGAGTCAAGAATGGTAAGGACATAAAAGAGAGCAAGATTTTGAAATGAAACAACCCAAAAGCCTCCCCTCCCTCTCTGCTCCCTCCATTCCCAAGTCTCTCTGCCACTGAGAAGTGTTGCATTTCACACACCTGTGATGGACAGACAAGATGGAGTCCACAGAAGAGAATCCGGAAAAAAACACATGCAAGTTGAAAGTCCTGCCCTGCCCATGACCAAGGCTAGGACACTACATCTGTGACAGCCCACTGCTCCTAACCCCTGCTATGATGGGTTGAGTGAAGAGGAAGAGTTTCCCCATGGGATCAATAAGTATATCAAATCTATATGATCTTTATATGACTGGAATGGTCTAGAGGCGCAGTCAATCTCAAACAGATAATCCCCCAGAGTAATTCACTCACTAATGGCTGACGGGTGGGTATGCCATTTCTAGCAAATGAGAAAAGCTAAAGATCTTCTCTACAGCACCTTTGATGTCAATGTTGAATTCTACATTTGATTCAGCATTAATGGTTACCATTCTCGCCCTGTCACAGGGCACAAATCTTTTTTTCGTAGGATGGTAGGGGCAAGTACCGCCTTTTTCGCCTCTGATTGGTTAGAAGGGCTCTCCTCCGATTGGTTATGGCACAGGGCAGGCAGTCGGCTAGTCTACCACCAACAGAAGTAAACTCTTGTGTATTTTCTACCATTGACTGACTGCGGCTTCATTCATCTGTGGTAGCCTACTAAAAATTACCATCATGCCTTTACTTTGGTAATAATTTGGACATAATAGTTTCATTAAATAGTTTCTTTTAAGCAGGCAGGATGCAAGTTAGGACCAACACATCTCTCCTCACCTCAAGGAGCCTCAATGGACTCTGTGTTGACTGTTCTGTTTATTGTACTGCTGTTATAAGCCTATTTGCTGGTTTGAAAAACTTGGAGCCTAATTGTTAGAGGTTGTTGTCAATGTTACTCCACTGCAGTGTACAATAGTCGCGTTACATTTCTCGCTGCTTTCCATACCTAGTTCCCCCACACAGCTGGGCAAAATAGTGCAGTTTTATTCAATGCCTAAGTTGGCTACTGTACTCTTTAATAGGATGCACTTATCACTGTTGGATTGAGTTTGTCTACTTCTGTTGGTGGTAGACTAGCCGACAGCCTGCCCTGTGCCATAACCAATCGGAGAAGAGCCCTTCTAACCAATCAGAGGCGAAAAAGGCGGTATGTGCCCCTACCATCCTACAAAAAAAAGATTTGCTCACAGGGCACTGCCATCCTGCTTATAAATGTGGCTAATTATAACAACCTGTTTTCTCTGCTCAATTATGAGTAAAACCATCGTCCGGCTGAGTGAGCAACAGTTTGCTCGATGGTGTTTTGTACGGTGGCCGAGAAGGGTCACAACACATGCAAACACCACAACACCTGCATATACAGAAAACACCTGCAAATTCAGAAAACACTTTCATCGATTACACAACACGAGTGCTACAAATTCCAAAACACATACATATTCAGAAAACACCTGCAAATTGCACATTGCACACCTGCACATTGACTGCACTTGTGCTAACCATGACTTTAAAAAGTAAAAAGAACAGACCTAGCTTAGGTGTCTGTTCAGTCAAGAAACACTAGAAAAACCTTAACAGTTAGTTCTGGCTATATTTCAAAGGACACGCAACTTAATGCTATCAAAATCGTAAGGTCAAAATACTGTCATTAAATATCTACTGACCTTACCAGTGTAGAGCTCACTCAATGCAGGAAGAGGGAAAGACGGAACAAGTTTAAATCTAGCAGCAGTGCTGTGATTGGCTGAAACTGTCGGGGGCAGGGAAGAAGTTAACATCTAGCAGCAGTGCTGTGATTGGCTGAAACTGTTGGGGGCGGGGAGTGCCTTTCAGGTTGCGTTGCCTTGAAGGTTCCATTAGGGGCACAAAACACCATCGAGCCATATGCTCCAGACTGGGTCCCAGACTGATAGTTTTGTCACCAGACTTGGGATTTGTGTGGAAAGGACCAGCTTCGACAAGCAAAGGGAGAAATGGTTCTGTTTTATTGGGGTGGGCAATTTCAGCGCTCTACATATTTAACTCCGGGGACGATGATGAATGTCATTGGAAAAACTTTGGGGAAGATGAATTGTGTTATTGGAAAAGGTAATTTATTCTATGAGCGCAGTGATGCAGTGCCTCTCTCTCGTGGCGTTCAGGTCCCCATGCATCAAGTCTGTCTGAACAAATAGAGCAATGAGACGATAATGTTCATGTCACACTGAATTGGCCTGAAATGAGTATTTATCTTCCTTGAGCATATGGGCAGAGCATTGTTCTGCCACGGCAGTGGGACTGGTGTAGTATCAGACAGGAAGGATGGGTTTACAGAGAACCAAGGAACAAAGGCAGGCAGAGAGGAACGTAGCAGGGAAGGATGGAATAATGGATAGAAAGGAGGGATGGAATAGGGGATAGAAAGGAAGGAAGGATGGAAGAAAAGAGGGAAAGAAAGATGGAAGGATGGAAGGATAGAAGGAAGGGAGGGAAGAAAATGGGAAGAAATAAAGAGAAAGAGATTTTGTAGCATGGAACAATGGATAGAAAGGAAGGAAGGAATAAAATAGGGAAAGAAAGATGGAAGGACGAGATTGAGACGAAAGTCGGTCAAAAAAATGAGATTTGTAGCATTATCCAACCCGAACACTGGCAGCATCTCTTTCACATCTCGCCGATCAGAAATACCATTGTGTCATTGTGTAGTGCCGTGTCTTCATGGAGAAAGTTAACTGTGCGGGGTAGACGGCAGCAGAGACGTACAGCAGCCACTTAACAGCACTCAGCGCAGTTGTGTGTCCCCACTCAGAGATCCACCATGTGGGAGGCCTGTGAAAATGAGAGCTAAGTAACCAATAGAGTGACATTGTCATTGTGTGTGTGTGTGAGTGTTGAGTGTGTGCCTGTAGTGTGTGCGTGTTGAGTGTGTGTGTGTGTGTGTGTGTGTGTGTGTGTGTGTGTGTGTGTGTGTATGTGTGTGTGTGTGGACTCTTGCGCTCCATTATGGGTCCAGAATGGGATAGAAAAAAAAGACAGCGCATGGGGCCAAAAAATGAGATAGAACAGAGATAGAGAGAGCGTGGCAGAGAGAAATCGGAGGGTTTGACAAAGTGTTGAATTGAACTGATTTGTCACTGGAGACCTGGGCTGCATTAGGCCTTCGGGTGACTCAAGAGCCATAGATGGATGTAGTTGCTTGCACACACACACACACACACAGTGAATTTACATTGCCATTACATTCCCATTGGCCGATAAACTCACTATGAACTATGAAAGCACACATGGTCACACTCACGCCACAAGTCCACACATAAACACACTGCTCTCACTGGTTCATTAAAGGCCTTTTCCTCAGTGTAACCATAATCCAAGGCATGTCTCTCCATCCACAGATGGTCAGGCTCGTAGCGCATGTACACACACGGACACACACACACAGACACACACAGAGCACCAAATCACTGCACAAACTCATACACACCTGGCACATTTAATCAAACACTCAAAGAAGCCACATAAACTCCCTCACCCACACACACAGACACACAGTCTGGTACATACAGACACACACACACACACACGGACACACACACACACACACACACACACATCTATTTAATACCAACACTGCAGAAACTATTTGTATACTCTGCGACATGAAGGCATTCATACACACACACACACACACACACACACACACACACACACACACACACACACACACACACACACACACAGGCAGACATAGGCGTAGCTTGATGTCCACATGTCCTTAGTGGAACAGAACAAAGTGAGACTCACATCTTGACAGCTCTCTAACACACTGCCACGCTACGCTCCCCCGCTCTGTCTTTCTCCTGCTCTCTGTCAATATGTCTTTATGTCTCTCTCTCTTATGTCTCTCTCTCTCTCTACCTCTCTCTCTACCTCCTCTACCTCTCTGAACGTGTTCACTTCAGCTGGTGACACCTGGAGAAGTAAACCCGTCTGGACAGGGAAGAACAAAGAGACACTTGAGATGCATATCTGCATGACTACATACAAGTACACATGCACACATATACACACGCACACGCATGCACGCGCGCACGCACGCACGCACGCACGCACGCACGCACACACACACACACACACACACACACACACACACACACACACACACACACACACCCTTGCAGGTACTCATACAACCCCCCACGCAAACACACAGTTAGAAAATGCCAACTCATCCACATGAGGCATGTCCTTATGCAACACACACACATACAACATCACACACACACACACACACACACACACACACATACACACACACACACACACACACACACAGCATCACACCCACACACACATACACACACATACACACACACACACACACACACACACACATAAGTACACCCTGGAGGTAACACACTAGCTTATAGAGATCTCACCCGCACTCATACCTCATGTGAAAGCTGTGAAGAGACCTCGGAGCGAGCTCTGAGCAAGGGACACATTACCACGTTAGCCGTCTGTTGGGAGAGGGGGGTGGGGTGTGTGTGTGTGTGTGTGTGTGTGGGAGTGAGGGGGGAGGGGAGGGGGGGTACCTGTTAGCAAGGCCACTGCTCTAGAGGGCCGTCACGGTGACTCAGGGGTAGCGTTGGCGTGTGTGTGAGGGGGGGGGGGGGGGGGTTGCGGCAGTGTAATTGAATGTTCCACACGACCGTTCGCCCCCATTATCCCTCCTGCACGTTCTCCCTCCCGCCCTTTGTTTTCTGCCAAAATGGAGTCGCGTAGCTCCAGCCGTCATCTGGCGGAATGGCGTGGGACCAGTGATTCAATTGTGTGTGTGTGTGTGTGTGTGTGTGTGTGTGTCTATCTGTATGTGTGTGTGTTTTAATTTTTTTGCCTCTTTTCATCCCACTAACTACCTGCTCTCCCATCAGCCGGCCCAGGGCAGAGAGCCCAAATGAGACGAGAATGAACCCATCTCCTCAGGGAAGGGCGCCCCCCGTCCTCCACGCTTCAGATGGGTCAATCAATAGTTACTGTCAGGCCTGGGCCACGTCTCCAGGGCACGGAGGGGCACCATTCATACCCGGAGCTCAATAAAGGACAGGTTCACCGCCACGGCAGCGCAAAACTCATTTCTATGGATATTATCTCCTTTATTATTTTCTTTGGCCCCGGCGCGTACGTGTATGAGAGGTGTGTGTGTGTGTGTGTGTGTGTCTGCGCGTCGGCTGGGGATTTGTCTCAATTCTGGTTTAGAGGGGCTGCTGTATTGATGTTTATTCCACCTCCCTCTGTGAATATCTGATGCATTATTCAAAAGTGGGAAAAAGAAGAGGCATCTCTCGCTGGGGTGTCTGTGGCACACAGACGTATTTAAAGAGCCTGCTCTTCTTTCGCCATGAAAGACAATAAACCTCGTCCTAACCTAGCCTCCTATACCTAACTTATGATTGGATTTTCTGTTATATGTATGATGAAAGATAAATGACGGCTATAAGTATATATACGGAGCACGGAAGAGACTGGCAAAGGACAGAGCGTGAATGAAGAGGGTCCTCTTCAGACAAGGGCAAGCCAAGAGCTCCTTTTGAAGAGCGCTCGGGCACCACTGTAAAAGTATACGAGTGCACGGTCGGTCGATTGGTGGGGGGGGGGGGGGGGGTCCTCCTCCTCCTTCTCCTCCTCATCCTAATCACTTATACACCAATCACCTTGCTGCGGAGCGCTTGTTTCAGCAGGCGGGCCGTTGCTCGGCCATCAGAGACCGTGAATGAGGTTGAGCTTTAAACACAGTAATTATCTCCATCCATCCTCCGCTAATCCTCCCTGGGCGATGCTCACATGTGTGTGTGTGTGTGTGCGTGTCTTTGTGTGTGGGCGCACTTGTGTGTTTGTGGTGGAGGAGGGGGGTGGTGGGAAACACTTAGCGAGCCTTATTAAATATGCAATGTATTTTGGCCACCGTCATTGACTCAAACACACAACAACATCCACCAATCACTTCCTGTTTGGCGCCTCGCCTCCCCCCTCCACCTCCTCCCCCCGTCCAGCTCCCCTCCCCCCCCCCTCCTCGGCTCTCTCCACCCCCGGGGGGGGGGATTGCGCGGCTTCACATTCCCCTCCTGCCTATCTTTATTGATAATGACGGCATGCGGCCGACCCCCCTGCTGCTTGATGATGTTAAATATTAATGCACGCCGATGATTAGGGAGCCGGGCCAAGTGTGGCGGAACGCGCCGGTGGAAATGACACCCTCATTCATCACGGGCCGTGAGGCAATCTGAATCCTCCCAGTGTTTGTAACCCCGCCACCCCGCCGGGGGGGGAGGGAGGGGAGGGACAGAGACACGGGGGAGTTGAGGAGAGAGAGAGGGAGAGGGAGGGAGAGGGAGAGAACCAGAGAGAGAGAGAGAGAGAGAGCGAGGGAGCGCTGGAGAGAGAGAAACAAGGCAGAGTTATATACAGAGTGAGAGAAAGGGGGAGCGGGAGAGGGAGAGCGGGAGAGAGGCGGAGAGAGAAAGAGAGAGAGAGAGAGAGTGAGAAAAGGGGGAGTTAGAGAGAAAGAGAGAGGGTGAGAGTGAGAGACATGAGGGAGTTATAGAAAAAGAGAGGGTGAAGGAGACAAGGGGGAATTAGAAAGAGAGAGAGATAGAGACAAGGGGAGGTTAGAGAGGGAGAAAGAGAGAGGGTGAGGTAGAATCAAGGGGTTTTTAGATAGAGAAAGAGAGAGAGACACATACACAAGAGGGAGTTGGATAGACAGATAAAAGTAGTGAGCGTGAGAGGAGAGAGGAAGGTGCTGATGAGAAGAGGAGGAAGTGGAGAGTGGAGGGCGATACAGAGACAGATGGGCAGATGCTGAAAGAGGTGACACAGAGGGAAAAGTATGACGGAAAACCATCCGCTGAAAGAAAAATACTACATTTTACACACGGATAGATAAAAAAAAACTGCCAGACTGCGAGGGGGGAATTGTGGAAAGTAAGGAAAAAGAAGAAGGAGAGGAACTATAATGTCAGAGACTCCCTCTCCTGCCAGCCTGTCCCTAATGACAGGCTGATGGATGCGCCAAAGAAACTCTTATCTTTATTTTGTCAAGGTCTGACAGTCACTTGTGGCTTCTGCAGCATAAACAAACAAGTGATGAGGAGGCACACACACACACACACACACACACACACGCACACACACCCCGTTCCAGGAGGCTCCATTACTTTTTATGTATTTATTCAGCCTGGCTTATAGAAGCATGTGATGGACCCCCCCCCCCCCCGAATAACCCACCCATTATGGTAAGGAGTCTTTTAGTGTGTCATTAAGTTCACTCATACCACTGGAAGCGGCGGCCTGTGTTTCAGCTCCATGGGTAACAGTGTTAGCGCGTGGGATAGGGAAGGAAATAGGTGTGTTCTGAGAGCAGTCTAGTAGGCAGCATCCCGTTGTGGCGTTACTCAATATTCTTACATAATGTGTTCATTTCATCCCGATAGAATAGAGCTTATACAAGATGTTTCCACATCCTGTGTATTCTTCTCCTAACCGTACCTGCTTTTATCCACCTCATCCCCAACTTCCTTCTCTGTCCCTCTGTTCCTTTCTTATTCCCTCCATCACTCCCTATCGCCCCCCACCCTCACCCCACACCCCCCACCCTCACCCCACGCCCCCCCCAGCCCTACACTGGCTTGTAAATTAAACTTGATCAATGACCTTTTCTGCCTGGCTTGTTTTGCAACATCACCGTGTTCGGCAAGTGGCCTAATGGGATTGTATCCTGTGTGTGTGTGTGTGTGTGTGTGTGTGTGTGTGTGTGTGTGTGTGTGTGTGTGTGTGTGTGTGTGTATACTGTGTGTGTGTGTGTGTGTGTGTGTGTGTGTGTGTGTGTGTGTGTGTGTGTGTATACTGTGTGTGTGTGTGTGTGTCTGCCTGCAGAGTGGATTATGACAAGGCGTGGCAGTGGTAGAGAGACAGGGAGAGAGAGAGAGAGAGAGAGAGAGAGGGGCGGGGAGAGAAAATATAAACTGGTATGTGACAACCACTCAAGGGAACACAAGGCAGACATGAACGGAATCATGAGAGCGAGCGACTGGGTGGGGGGGGGGGGACTCTAAATTGAACGTATATTCGCTGCCTAGAATTTCAATGGAGCCAGCGTCTCATTTATTTATTAGGGTTGTGGAAAGAGGCCCAGACAGCGTCTGCCTTGCACTGTCTGGCGTAATTACAACCCTAACAATTCGCAATTACTCCCGTTGTACACACGCTTCAAATCTGATTAACTCGGGGACGATTACTCTCTGAATAAGGGCACCCAGCAGCCTGTATTTCAAAGGAAAGTATATATAAATATACACATAGATAGACACACATGTATGCAGGCGCACACACACGCAGGCACGCGCACTCACACTCACTTTTCTCTCTCACACACACACACACACACACACACACACACACACAAACTCTGACCCCTCCCTCCCTCTCTCTCCCTTCCCGACCACAGGAGTACCAGTCCTGCAACACGGCGCCCTGCCCCGACCTGAAGAAGACCACGCCCTGGACGCCGTGGACCCCCGTCAACATCTCGGACAACGGTGGCCACTACGAGCAGCGCTTCCGCTACACCTGCAAGGCGCGCGTGACGGAGGCCAGCCTGCTGGAGGTGGGCCGGCAGCGCATCGAGATGCGGTACTGCTCCAGCGACGGCTCCACGGGCTGCTCCACTGACGGTGAGGGGCGGGACCAGAGGGCAGAGGAGACACATGTTTGTGTGTCTTGATGTGGGGGGGGGGGGGGGTCTCTGTGGCTGTCCCTGTCCCTTTGTCTCAGCCCTGCCTGCGCCGCCACCACCAGCGTGGGGGGGGGTTGTACTACATATGCCGGAAGAAGGGCCGGTGCTGTTGCTGCTAGTGTTTGGTGGATGCTTTCCTCCACCCAGGAAATGCACCAGTTGTTTTGTTTGTTGTTGTCGTTGTTCTTTGTTTGCGGGTGTGGCTGTTTGGTTGGTTTGTTTGTTTGGTTTGTTGTTGTTGGTTTGGTTTGTTGATGGTTAGTTATAGTTTTTGGTTTGTTTATTTCATTTTCGCTTTTTATTACTAGTTTTTCCCCTATTTCTCACTTTGGGTGCCTTGGTTTGTTTATTACGTTCATTTGTTGTGTTGGTTTGTCTTTTTTGAGTTTTTAAGTTTCTTTCGTTCTCTCTTTCAACTCCTCGTTTTTCATTTTCCTTTCTGCAATTTCCTGCTTTTTGTCATTCTGGGTTTCCATCCCGTTTTCCTTCTTCTGCCTTGCATTTATTATCAGCCGTCCTCCTCCTCCTCCTCCTTCGCCTCCTCAGTCCCTGTGTTAGTCGCTCTGTGTGAGTCTGCAGCTCAGGGGAGGGAGATGTGAATCTAGGGCTCCCATCACGTCCTCCAGCCACAGAGCCCACCATCAGGCGTGTTAATGAACCTCCAATCCACAAGACAGTTACCACTCAATTCAGCTTTCATCCCTCTCTCTCTGTTTCTCTGTCTCTGTCTCTCTCTCTCTATCGCCCTCTCTGTTCTCCTTCTCTCTCTTTCTCTCATTCTCCCTCTCTCTCTCTCTCTCTCTCTCTCTCTCTCTCTCTCTCGCTCTCTCTCTCTCTCTCTCGCCCTCTCGTTCACTCTCGCCCCCTCTCTCAACACACAACACACACACACACAGTCAGACGTGTCACCCTCCGTTTGACACACGAACAAGGTGCTTTTTCTTCTTCACAGACACACTCAGACCAGAGAGACATGGACCTTAATAGATGTGTCATGCATGTGATTAACATTGGGGAAGTAACACGTTTCATTAGGAGTTGCCACCAGAAGGCCAGACTCACCATCATGGGCGGCGTTAATTAGAGCTGTTTCAACAAAGACGACTGTGATCAACAGTCTTCTTCACATGCCTGTGATGATTTGTTGTGGCAAGGGAGCGGATCAGAGTATAGTGAAGGCAGATGGTGTGAGCGAGCGATTGTCTCCTTGAGTGCGTGTGTGTGCGCGTGTGTGTGTGTGTTTTCTGATTCACATCTCATGCTGATGCATTATATAAATGCTTGTTTGTGATAATTGCTTCACGCTCAGTGAAACAGCGGTATGTTGGAACGCAAGGGGAGCGGTGCGATGCTGATCTGTAAGGTGTGTGGTTTACTCACTGTTTAATCAGGGATTTAATCACTTTCTGGCCAAAAGGTTTCCCAAGATGTTATTATCGTAACATTAAGACACAAGGGGTAATTTCGATTGTGGCGACAAATCGAAAACAGTGCCTTTGTTAAAAAAGTGCCTTCATTAAAAGGCAATATTTCCGATTCATATCTTGTCCGGTTTAGTTATATACCTTTCTGCTCTGTTTTATCTCCCACTGCATTGCCTTTTAAATAATAAATGAGAACTGTTTTCTTAGTGTGAACACGTATCACGGACGTACCCTATATGGATTTAGAGCCACTTACTTTCGAGGATTGTTTTAGCATTAGCTGTGTAGCCTAGTTAATCAGTCTGCTACCGATTTACTGATTCTAATGATCACACTGGGCTTGTATGAGCTGGGGAACATGATGACAGATGGTTTCTACAGGCAAGGCATGTAGAAAGGCCTGTGTGGGGAAGTCATGTAATGCATTGCTCGTGTGTGTGTTTGATGTATGGGTTTTGTGTGTGTGTCTGTATTTGATTTATGCATTTTCCTCATGTGTTGCTGTGTGTGTGTGTGTGTGTGTGTGTGTGTGTGTGTGTGTGTGTGTGTGTGTGTGTGTGTGTAAATGTGTGTTTAATTCATGCGCTTTCAGGTATGGCTGCATGTGTGTTTGTGTGTGTGTGTGTTTAATTCATGTGCCTTCAGGTATTGCTGTATGTGTGTGTGTGTATGTGTGTGTGTGTGTGTGTGTGTGTGTGTGTGTGTGTCAGTGTGTGTCAGTGTCTGTCGGTGTGTGTCGGTGTGTGTTGGTGTCACCCACACACACAACACCAGAGTCCCCAAATGGTATCTCTCTAAATATCCGTCTAAACTCAAATGGCAGTCACAGAAAGGCCCACCTTAATGGTGAACTTAGAGGGTCATGATGAAGCCTGGTTTAATTGAGACTAGACTAGATGGCGGGAGCTAAACCAGGAATATGGCTCCATCTCTGGTGGTTGTAAATGATATGAGCAGGGTGTCGTTGTACCACACCATACCACTGCCCATTATAGTTTTACAATCTATTATAGTTTTTGAAACCTCAACTGTGCACACATCTCCTTGTTCGGGAGCTATAAAACGTATAAAACATTTCCTTTTTCAACAAAGCTCTCCTATTGGGCGTTCAACAGTATGAGAAACTCTGTAAAACTGTGTTCATGGCTTCTTCTGCTAGAGGAGAGACTTAATGTGTGCATATGTTAAATAATGAAGTGTTGTACTTTCCATGACAGTGTGTATGTGTGTGTGAGTGTGTGTGTGTGTGTGTGTGTCTTTGATGTATGCAGGGTATCGCAACTGACGGTGTGATTCCGATTCACATGGTCCCGATTCGATTCCTAATCAATTGGGTTGGATATGAGGATATGTCTGTGTGTGTGTGTGTGTGTGTATCGTCCACCATCACCCCGCCCCACCCCCCAGACCCTGATGTAAAGATAAGGGTCTGGGGGGTACTGAGTCATCTGATAATGATGTACTGTTTGCGTTGGGTGAGTCACTATCGATTACAGCCTCCCAAACGCCCTTGCATTTCCCCACAGACACAGGCAATAAAATAGGCTGCTGTGTTTGTTAACATAGATTATCTATGTTTGTAGGGTTGTTTATGATATTTTCTGTCGTATAATTGTTTCAGGGCTCTCTTGCTGAAGAGGTTTGCCCCCTGCAGGAGATCTGAAGCCCAGGGCGTATCATTTTATCTTGTTGCATGTTATTATTGATGGGCATAACGATTGATGGGCCTAATGACCCCACCCCCCCCCCCCCAGTGGGCCCCCCCCCCGGGAACGACGGTGTAATTTGCACCCTGAGCAAGGGAAGGGTTTGAGATATACATTATATAGAGATTTTGCGATGCAAGTCGATCTTCATTGTAATTAGCCGATATTGATTCATGAAATCCTGAGGAGGTGTTTGCGTTACTATTTAGTTTGTTGTGCCTTTATGGATGGGGAGAGACAGGACCCAAGTTGGAGAAGAGAGGGAACATAATGGAGCACAGGACCACAGCTGGGAATCCGAACCGGGCTCCCTTCAAGGAGTACGCCTATATGGTTAGCCAACACCACCAAGCCATGTATTAGATATTTTATACGCCGTTTCCTGTTGACGCTTGAAGCTTGAAGCTTTAATGCTGCAAGCATGGACAGCCTTTGGTTCGTCAACTTGCATACTGTATATCGTGTTTAACTGCTGTAGTGAGTCGGTGATGTTAATTAAGAAGTACATTAATGTAACTTGCTTAGGGCTCAGTTCTTAATGTTGACATTCATCTTTTGGATTATGCACTATGTTAAAAGGTTACTTGTGCTATTTACAGCATTAGTTATCTGAGAATGCCCTTCATATCCATCCCAATCGATTAGGAATCGAATCGGGACCATGTGAATCGGAATCGCACCAGTGGGGGAGAGATACCATTTGGGGACTCTGGTGTTGTGTGTGTGGGTGACACCAACACACACCAACACACACCGACACACACACACACACACACACACACACACACACACACACACACACATACAGCAATACCTGAAGGCACATGAATTAAACACACACACACACAAACACACATGCAGCCATACCTGAAGGTGCATGAATTAAACACACATTTACACACACACATACACACACACACACACACACACACAGCAACACATGAGGAAAATGTATAAATCAAATACAGACACACACACAAAACCCATACATCAAACACACACACGAGCAATGCATTACATGACTTCTCCACACAGGCCTTTCTACATGCCTTGCCTGTAGAAACCATCTGTCATCATGTTCCCCAGCTCATACAAGCCCAGTGTGATCATTAGAATCAGAATCTGCACATGTGAGTGCGTGCGTGTGTGTGTGTGTGTGTGTGTGTGTGTATATGTGAAATATGAAACATATCACAGCCGTGGGAAATATTGCAAAAAGGTCCTAAAGTCAGTATATAAACATGTTTAATAGTTTCCTTTTGAAATTATTCTGAACATGCTGAACGTGGCCTCTATATCCACTCTCGCTGGAAATCAACTTGTGTCATTTAAAGAGAAAGAAACTTGGCAACAAACTGGTGAGAACGGTGAGAACTGAGCAGTAGCCCTCTGAGCCTCAACACGGCTTTGTTTTTCTTCTCTCTTTTTTTTAAGCTTATCTGTTATTGCTTTTAAAGAGATCTTTACACCTTTCTTTGAGAGGGTGTCTCTGATTCGACGATGCCTCTCTGACCCTTTGACCAATGAGAGGCCGCTTTCAATTGCCCTTTGCCCAGACATTTTCTCAATCTCTTCAACTGAATGGGACTGTTTTTTTTGTGATGTGCTTTCTTTTTTTCAAAGCCATAGCGCTATCAGAGACCCATCAGAGCTCCACTCGTAAAGGTTTTGGATTGCATTCGTGGAAATGACACACGCTATTGACACGAAGCGCAGAACATTCATCATCCCTGTCACGGGGATGTGGAGGAAGGTTAATCCCCACTTTCTCATTGAGGCAAACAGTTTGATGTTGGCTGTTTCATCTGGGAGCACTCTCCCTCTTTTGTCTCGCTGCCTATCATCACCTTGACGCTACACAATGCTCCTCCTGGTTATTAATAGACATCAATCAAGGATGTGTGACTTATCCAACCACTGAGAATGCTCCTCTGTAACATATCGCCTTCTCGCGTGTCACTGAGCAAGTGACACAGATGAATTAATTAGGGTTGGTAATGATTCAAAGTCATTTCTCACACATGCCGAGTGATTTATCTCCATTGTCATCCTTGTCTTTTCGATCAAATTTGATATGCCTGGAGTAAAAAAAACAAGTAAAAGTATGATTTCCTTTCTTTCGTTTTGTCTCTGAATCCCTTTAACTTGTATTTCAATGAGACACATGCTGCTGTTTGACATACGAAAAAGACATATGGAATAACAGTTCATTAACAATGAAGTTTGTTATTGTCGCTTTTGTGTTGCAATTAAATGTGTTAAATGTGCAGCTGCAAAGCTCCAAGTTCTCAATCTGAAAATGTGTTTCGTTTTCAGAAAAACAATATTTCTCTCATTAAAATGGAGGATGCAATCGCAGTATGAACAATGGATTTGAAAGACTGTATCTGACATCACATCTGAAACAATTTTTATTTTGGCTTATATTTTGGCTTATTATCAACATTTTTTGACATCTTATGGCGGCAAGTCCAAGTGAGAAAGTGTCCCATTTGTTACATGAAATGTTAATGAAATTTACAATGTCACACTGAAGCACTGTTATGTGTGGGTGTTCTTGGAACTGAAACTCGACTGATAAGTATCTTTGGCACATAATGCAAGTATACATAAAGATGAAGCCATGTTTAATTCCTGCTACCTAAATAATGTTCCTTTTCAAGACCAGAGATGGTATAATAACAGGTTTTTGATATGCAAGCTATGGCTCAGTAAGTAGTTGGATAAGCTGCTTGTGACCAAGGATGTTGATATATATTAAGTAGTATTTAACAGTAAATGAAGTTAAAACTAAATGTTATTTGGGTTAATTCTGTTTCCTTGGGTGAGTTTACACTCAGCAGTGAGCAAAATCCCACAACACAATGCTTCCTCTGGAAAAAAGATGTTCTGAAAATCACATATGCCTGCAGGCGTTAATCAATTACTCATGAGGAGATGCACTCACATCTAATTTACACTCTGAATGTGTTGTCATGGGCGCTGGAGTAGGTGTTAGAATACGCATCCTAAATATACATTATTTTCTTCCAATGTAACTGCTATGCGGCTGAGATAATTTAAAAAAAAATTGCGCTACACAGATGGCAGGATATGTCCACAGAAGGCTGTTCTATTATCATGTTTGCTCATGGGGGTGAATGATGGCTTCATCATTCATTCTTCTTCTTCTTCTTCCTCTTATTATTCAGGGAGAAACCGAGGCTGTCAGTGGCTACCTGTATGTTTTGGCTGAAGTAGTCTGGGTGCCAAGGCCACTGCCCCCCACCCCTCCCTCTCTCTCTCTCTCTCGCTCTCGCTCTCTCTCTCTCTCTCTCTCTCTCTCTCTCTCTCTCTCTCTCTCTCTCTCTCTCTCTCACTCTCTCTCTCTCTCAGCACCTCTCCTCTTTCACCCATTCTTGTTTTATTTTCAATCACCTTCGCCCGTGTTTCCATTGCTTTCTTTGTCTATTGACCTGTGTGCAGGTGTGCTCCTGTCTCACTCCTTCTCTTCCTTCCCCCCGTTTCTCTCTCTCCCTCTGAGATAAAATGTGATGGTGCACAACATTGCAGGTACCAGGTACCAATGCTTTTTATCAATGTATCTCCCTCTTGCTCTCTCTCTCTCTCTCTCTCTCTCTCTCTCTCTCTCTCTCTCTCTCTCGCTCTCTCTCTCTCTCTCTCTCTCTCTCTCTTGCTCTCTCTCGCTCTCTCTGGTTAGCTCAAAGGAAAAATGGGGTGGAATCAGGTGGAACTAATAAGTGTTCATACAGTTGACTGACTGAGGTTTAACAACAAATCCCTCTGAGATTATTGGGTTTCATAATCCCTTAACAGAAA
Source organism: Micromesistius poutassou (assembly GCF_964030765.1). Classification (NCBI taxonomy): domain Eukaryota; kingdom Metazoa; phylum Chordata; class Actinopteri; order Gadiformes; family Gadidae; genus Micromesistius; species Micromesistius poutassou. The sequence continues at coordinate 8,701,634 of NC_140281.1, forward strand.
TAATTAATATAGTTTTGTGACCACTGGAATTTTGAAGCATATTTGCATAAAGCACTTAAGGTAGTCAGGAAAAAAGTGAGTGAGATAGAGTGAGATTTCAATGTACTTTCTTTACAACGTGCTTCCATAGAAACAGGACATGATTAACAAACCTGCACAATATAACCATGAAGTCTTCATGGCAGTGTGTGTGTGTGTGTGTGTGTGTGTGTGTGTGTGTGTGTGTGTGTGTGTGTGTGTGTGTGTGTGTGTGTGTGTGTGTGTGTGTGTGTGTGTGTGTGTGTGAGACAAAAATAAGTTGTAGCTCTTGGTGACAGCCGTGATTAATAGTGTTGCTGTTCTTTATATCGGAGAGTCAGCAGCATCATGGTGTTGGGTGTAGTTCCATGGTGTTTCCATGGCTACTGAAGCATAGAGGACAGGGGTCACATGGGTTCGACTCGGAGTGGCTGAGGGTGAATCCCTTTGTACCTGGGTGACCCTGGGACGGCTCCCATGAGCCTGACAGCTCCCCCAGGTGTAATCCAAGCTGAAAGCCCCTGGTTTTATATGGATGTAAGAGGAGTATGGTGCACTGCACACACAGGATAATGCATGAGCACACAATCATACGCACACACGCACGCAAGCACACAAACACACACACAAACACAAATTTAGTTTGAAGCTATCCAATGTGTACCTACTGTACAGCCGTAAAGAAGGCATGGTTATTTTTGGTATAGTTTGTTATTCCTATACGGTTTCTATGGGAGGAAAGTTCAACCAGAATTGTTGTTTTCTGAATGTATCACAGTTCTTACCTACAGTGGACCAATCAGAGAGCAGTACAACCCCAATGCAGCCCACCAATGCAGCCCACCTCACACTGTCAAACTGACACTTGGATTGTGCAAAGAAAGTTTATGCATAATACGAGAGAATGCAAGACAAAGAATGCACAAGAAATGTCAATAGACAATGCATTATACACTTGCACACAAACACATGCACACACACACACACACACACACACACATTCTGCCAGCGGCCTGAGTGCGCGATGTTGACAGCTCATATCCAAGTCGAGATGGGGAGATATTAAATATGATTCCATGTATTTTGGTGTTTTATGCAGAACTCCATGATATTAGCTCACACTCCCATCACCCTCTCTGAATAAGTCTGGCGGCTTTCACTCCTGTACTCCTCTCTTACTCTCTTACTCACCCCTGTCTGTTTGTCTCCCTCCCAGTCCCTCTGTGTCAATAGCATAGCTGTGATCAGTGTTTGTAGTTTAACCGAGTTTGACCTTCCGTCCTCCTCCTCCTCCTCCTCTTCCTCACTCTACGTACAGAACATATAGTACAGGCCGCCTACAGACTGCTCCGCTGCACATGTGTCAGCACAGCACACACACACACGCACGTACGCACGCACGCACGCATACACACATACATGCGCATGCACACACAGCATGCACAACCACACAAAAGGCATTCCTCCCACACACATTCAACAATGCTCCCTCGAAACACACACGCACACACACAAGTCACACAAGCACACATTCCCCATACAGACATGAACAACCCAGCCCCCACACACACATGCACATGCGCACGCACGCACACACACCCACACACACGTGGGTGCTCGCGCACGCATACACACACACACACACACACACACACACACACACACACACATAGCATGCTGAAGGGGGGTAGATAGATGTCCCGGTGGGTTTACAGTGGGCAGGTGGCTGTTTCACTGTATCCTGTTTAGCCGTGGCTGAGCCCCGTCTGCCTGGTGAGGCTGGGCACAGATTAATCCGCGTGCGCTCTGCTCCGCTGATCGATGGAGAAAGCCGGCTAC
>NC_140281.1:8705990-8707612 GCF_964030765.1 Micromesistius poutassou
GTGATGTGCGATGTGGTCGACCCCATCGCTGGAGGAGTTGGAAACTGTGTGTGTGTGTGTGTGTGTGTGTGTGTGTGTGTGTGTGTGTGTGTGTGTGTTTGTGTTTGGGGAGGGGGGGGTTATTAAACAACCGGTAAAGGGCACACAGGTGTGATGATTGATTACCTGGAATTACTCTCCAGCCTGTGGTCATATCCACCATGTCTTCCTGCCCTTTTTTCCCTTGTGTTCTACCTACACTGTTCCATCCAATACTGGCCCAAATGATAAAAAGAAATGTCAAAAGCCTCAACGGCGAAATCCGCAGGATAAGATAGGAAGACGGACAGACAATGGCACGGAAAGTCGTTTTTAAAACGTCAAAACCTACCTGGGAATGCTACTTTGCAATTGGAAGCGAGCGAGACAAGAGAGTGACAAGCTGTTGTCTTCTTTTTTTTTTCGTATCCCGTCGTTTTCCATATGCTGTGAGTTATTGTGCGCTGCCTGTCAATCAGTGCCGTGCCTCTGGTTACAGGTTTGGGTGAATCTTTTAGATTAGTACTGTAGATGGCAGAGCGTCAACATCCACACACAGAACCTTTGTCTGCGCAGTGGTCCCTAACGCTTTCGCTTTCTTGAGTAACCTGAAATGTCAGATGAATGCATGATGCTCTCAGTAGCAGAGACGATAGGGGAGCCTGGGGGGGGGCCCATGGATTTCTACGGTTATTTATATTCTTCGCACAACTGATACTTTTACCTTAGCGTCGGCGTGATTCTTCTTGAAAGTTAACCAAAGGGACCCTACTTACACATCTTTAAGTCCCACTCTTTAGCTAGACTCAATGCAAACGCCGGCTCGGTGCGAGCCTGTCTTGAGGTGGATGAGGTTATAATTGGATGCTTGGATGGATTTTCAAATGTGGTAAACGATATGTCACACTTACGGAGAGAGAGATATTACATTAAGTTGACAAAAAGTATTTGGCAACTTAAAGAAGCTGGGCCGGGCTCTTAATGGAAATACCCCCAACGCTTCTGGGAAACAGCTCAATCCGCCAATGCAAAAAGCAGGCTTTTATCCAGCACTGTTCACAAAGGATCCTTACATCTGTTGCTGCAGGCTCTGGCAAACGGCTGTGTACTTGGATGTCACTTTTTTTCCGGATTTTCTGTGTTCTGTGGATGTTGGTTCATATCTGGCCCAGTGTGAAGGGAAAACTACATCACAAAGTATTCCAAGGCTAATATTCTTCTATTAATTAGAGGAAGGACCGTGGAGTCTGAGGGGCGTCCACACCAGCTGGAGAGACACACACTGATTATCATGCACACTTCAAACACACGCATGCATCTTAAACGATTCAGTTAAATTCACTCATCACGTCGATATAATGGATATTAACAAAAGCAAACGCTCTTAACTATTTCTATAATGCTCTGTTAATGACAAACCCAATGATACATGGTAACGGCTGTGTGCCGGGCTGCGTACGCCCCGTTTACATAATCGTACAACATCTTAGCCATCTTAGCCATCTCTTCTCTGCAGGCTGGAGGCCAGTGTGTCTGTGTGTGTGTGTGTGTGTGCTTCAGCGTGTTGAGTGGTGAACACTTGGTTCATGGAGAAGTCATTCTGG
>NC_140281.1:8707812-8887812 GCF_964030765.1 Micromesistius poutassou
CTCCTACTTCCTCCTCCTTCCCAAGGGCTGTGATAATTCACTTATCCTTCCCTTCCTTCCCATTCTCAGTTTGGCCATTTGCATGTCTTCCCCTTTTTGTCATCTCTGTTACCCCCCCGCCCCCTTCCTGCTGTTCCATCCCTTTCTCGGGACAGGTTCCTCGAGTGCATGGCTTGGTGGCTGACGGTAGCACAGAGAACTGAAAAAACTACAAAAATTGCCATGATGCGTTGTAACTCCCCCTCCCTGTCGGCCTTCCATCTCTGGTTGCGCCCCGTTGTTAAGTCCATTCTGTTTACTGCGTCGAGAGAACCCACGCACTCACTCCTCCACCAATTAAAGAGGTGTAAGGCGCGAAAGACAGAGTACACACAGCTAACCACCAGCTCCACACGCAGCTGTCTAAAAAGCAGCTAAGGGCCCACTTTCCAAGATACAAAACTATCTCTGCGCCGCGGGAGTTGTTGATTACAACTCTTTCAGCGGACAAATCGCATAATGGCATGGGAGCGGAATACATATTAGGTATTTTTGTCCGCTCCACTTTTCACTTTCTATCATAGTCGCCTTCCAAACAAAATCCTTCAGTGGCGATTGCATTGGCACCCTGTGTTGAATTACACCCCCTCGCCCCTAAGGGAATCATGGGGACACTCAGGAGCAAATTGAATGTGCGTGCACCCGTTTGCCAAATTGCTAATGTTTCCCAAAGTGCAGCTGCTGCGTAGGGGAGGGGGCTCATTCTTTGTTTACCATGTGACCATGGGCACAGCGGTGATGACCCCACCGCGCCATAGCCTATCGCGCCAATCGTTTTCTTACAAAAAATGACGCATCCCTGATAGATTTTTATGGTTCGGGTCGCCCTTGAGCACAGCCAATCTGAAAGCCATAAAAGCTACTTATATTCAGTATTGGAGATGACAGAATTGGACATATGGACACATCCCCACACTGTTTTTGCCCAGCAGTGTTTAGGTCGTTTTTTCTGTTTGCTAATGCTCTGACCTTGCTATGGGAAATGAATGTTTCATTCATCAAGCAGCCTCCCATTGATTTGTGTTGCTGTACTGTGAAGTTTGAAATGCTGCTTTTTTTATGATTTGTCAGATGGATTTGTTTCACCTTGCCATCCGGGTCTGAATCATTGCTTGATCCTTTTTAAGGCAAATAACTTTTTCCTGATCACCCTTTTTCTCTCTCTCTCTCTTTTTCTTTTTCTATGTTCTCTCTCTCTCTCTCTCTCTCTCTCTCTCTGTCACTCTCCATCCATCTGTTTCTATTGCCTAGGCCTTCAACAAGAACAATCTGCTCCTGGAGGAGAGGAACAAGTACTTCAATCCTCAACTTGCCGGAAAGACCTACACCAATTCCTTCTTCACCGACCTGAACACCTACGATGACTATTAAAACACTCGTAGCGACGGCCCAGAGGCCCGTGCGTGTGAGGACGCAAATTCCATCAAGAATCTCCAACTTTTTTTCTCACAGTTGCTTTATATTACGTTTTTTCATTTTTTGCCTGAGACAGCCCGACCGCTGAGTAAAAAATGGCAGCTGGTATCCGATTAAAGAAAAGACTTGCAGTATCGCCGACAGAGAGAAACACCCCCCCCTTTTTTTCTCTCTCAGGTGCCTTGGGGTGCACTTGGGAAGCTCTTTCGCTGTATTCTTGTGTATGTAAGTATGTGTGTGTTCCCGTTCCAAAGTAGCGGAAAAAATTGCATAAAGAAAAAAGCCAACTCTTAAGAGATTGCAGGGAAATGATCTCTTCAAACACTGACACCTCTGGTGTTGACGGTGTCGTCGGTTTTTGTTTTACAAAAGGAGAAACATAACCAACCACCAAATCTTGATCTGCATGACGATTATGTCCCCCCCCCCCCTCCCAGCCCCCCCCCCCCCCCCCCCCCCGCTCCTTTCGTTGTTGGTGGGTGTGTTTGCATGGTTGACGCGCATTCCAGACGTTTGGGGGATGTTTTGCTTCTGGACTGGTTTTCAGCTGCGGTTCTAAGCCGTGGGAGTTACCCCCCCCCTCCCCCCCAAAACAAGAAGAAGAATTTGGTCTGCTGTGACACTGTATGGCTTGTATCGTCTACCACCGTCCTGTCCTTCATCCCCCCCCCCCCCACGCCACGCCCATACAAGGATGTAGATATTTTAAAACTGGTCTAGCTCAATCTGTTCTTTTTCCTTTTACTTTTACTTCTTAACTTTTTTTTCCTTTTTTGGGGGCATTTGTTGTTCCTGTACAGTAAATACAATTTGAAGCTTATCGCTGTAGTTTTTTATAAATACATTTACTCAATATCTCCAGTAAATAAAAGGAAAACAAAAAATGTTAAAGTTTGAAGGAAGTAATGGTTTATGTGCATTCAGAAGAAAAAAAAAGTACTACGAAACGCAACGGCCTTCATCAATTTCTGTTTTTGTCACCGTATTTTTATATTTTTTGTAAAGAAATTTTTAAATTTTGATAGTGTCCATTGTTATCTTCTGCTACTAATCTGACAAAGTATTTCTGAGGCCAGCATTGACCTTTAATTAACTGTACGTATGGATTTCAACATTAACATACACTACCCATAATTCCACTCAGAGCACAAGTACATTATAGCATTTTTGTTTAAGGTATACATACAAAAAATGTTAGGTTCTTCAACGGTTGTAACTTTTTTTTTTACATGTCTTTTTTTATGTTTGCCTGTGTTATTGTGCTTAAATTAAAAAAAAGATATACAACCGAATTTTCATTGAGAATGAATTATAAACTCTTCTTATAAGACATATTATCCCTAATGAATTGTATGAACATTCAATCATAACCGTCTGAGACAGACACGGAAAATTACAAAGAGGGTTTTGGTTCTCTATGTAAATAACCTCCCAACCGACGTTTACCGGTAGACTCAATCGCCCTCCGTTCTGCCTATGCTGCTGACTGTCATCTTTTGTTTTGAAAACTCCTGTGATAGACATTCTCCCCCTATTACTGCCAGCCTCAGAAAAACTACACAGCAGCAGAAGCTTACGAAATCACCAATCGGCGAACAGCATAATCTTTTAAGACGACACATTCGCTGGCGCGGTAACACGCGTCACACGTATGTGAGCCTGACTGTTACCGCGGAGATAAACAGCGCAGGGTCCCTCACACGTCCTACTCCTGGACATAGAGCGAGAATGTGTAGAGTGTGTGTGTGTGTGTGTGTGTGTGTGTGTGTGTGTGTGTGTGTGTGTGTGTGCGTGAGGGTGTGATTGTGTGTATGTGTGTGTGTGTGTGTGTGTGTGTGTGCGAGGTCTGTGCAGTCTAGACTCTCATATATATTAGGTGGCATACTCCCCACACATGCTGTGTTTGTTCTCCAACCACCTTCAACCTGACATCCCATCTGTATGCAGAGGGTAATGGGAGTGGAAGAGAGCGTGTGTGTGTGTGTGTGTGTGTGTGTGTTGGTGTGTTTGTTTGAAGTGGTTATTAATCAACCCCCCCTACGCTGGAAGTGAGGGAGTGGGTGATGCAAAACCAAACTCTTTAAGCTTTTCTTGGTCTGGCCGGGCAGGATTAATCCCTTGTTATCCTGACTGTATCCTTTCCCAGAACAATGCAGTGAGACACATAGTCGTTGAGGAATTAGTGCGCAATCATGCGTGCGTGTGTGCGTATCTGTGTGTGTGTGTATTTCTGTGTCTGTGTGTGTCAGAGCAGCGTAATACCAGGCCATTTCTCATTTAAGGACAAGATACGTAAGTATATACACAGCCTTTTCTTCTTTCAACGCTCCATCACGCATGCATTTTCTGCACCCATCACCTTCATGTTGTTCATCAGATTTATCAGCCATCACACCGGCAGAGTACTAAGTACTCGCTCACATTCCAGGCAAGGCTTGATGCAAGTCTGAATATATGCCGTGAAATGTGTTTGCTAGCAACCAGTGAGGTAAGTTGTAAGGAGTTGAAAAGTGTCCGGCCCGATTTAGAAACCATGTGCCTTGCTGGTCATCCATCAGCGATTGTAATGAGAGTGTCACTCTCAGCACCCATCTATGCATACATATGTGCACACACACGCAAAATGCACAAAAACACGGGCACACACGCGCACGGGCACGCACGCGCAAACACACACACACATAGACACACACTCACACACTAAAACACATGGACACGCAAATGTTCGCACATACACATACACACATTTAAACACACAAAAGCATATTCACACACAAATATGTGCACACAAATAAACACATTTTTAGACACACAGACACACATAGCGCACACACACACACATACATACACACACATGCACACACACAAATATGGACAGACACAAATGCACACACCCATGATAAACACAGCTTCCCCGGCGTCCTCCAGTGGTATGATCTATGCAGCACTTCCTCTGTTGAATAGATGTGACATTCACTAAAGTCACAACAGAGTGGGGGACACGACTCTTCCAGAAGGCCACTTACGAATGATAAAGGTCACTGCTAAAGGTCATGGGATCAGGCCAGAGCTGCACGCCCAAGTAAAAGGAATGGTGTTACGTAAAAGTATGTGTGTGGGCGTGTGTCTGGCTGCGCACATAGATAATTCATTTCAAATGGCAACCTAATATTTTATTCCAGTTTTCAAGGATTTTGCCTATAATTATAGATATGAATAACCCAGCTCCAAAGAATGAGGACACTACTAATAACAAATTAAAATGTAATTCTAAGTTCCAACAAGTCAGCCCTGTTCATGGTTTACGAATAGTTCACATATATTATTTTCAGTTTGTCGAGTGCAGCGTAAAAACCTATATATTACTAGCGTAAAAAATAAACGAGGTAACTCAGAGTGTTGTGCGGGCCGCTATAGCAAGCCTTCAACATTCAGTCAGTGGGTTAATTATCAGTCCACACACACACCAGCTCCTGACTGACAAACAAGACATGGTGGGGGGGGGGGGGGGGGGGGGGGGGGCAAGATTGCTGCCATCAGCCAGGTAACAGGGCGTGAACACCCTATTAAACACCTTCACTTTCCCCCTAAGGACAGACTTTGGTTCGTTCTCATGGGTCACTGTGCTTTAGACTGGCGGAGTACAACAACACACATCGCCCTGCTACCACAGCACCGATCCAGGCTGACACACACACACACACACACACACACACACACCGCCTCCCGGCAGCACCAGTGACATGTGTAAATATCCCCTGATTAGCTTGTTGTACTGCATATAGAAAACATCTATAAAACATCCTGTTTATATTTCTATATTGGGTTCATTCTGTGTGTGCGTGTGAGTGTGCGTGTATGTGTGTGTGGATACCTAGACTTAAATTATTCAGCTACTTCTATTTCCCAAGCCTTTAGGGAAGTTTACCCCCTGGTAGGACGAGATTACATTTTAATCATGCCCATTGGGCTCTAATATGTGGATACGCAGACACATACAAATACAAATGTTCTGTTTCTTCATTGTTAAATGACACATGTTGATAGAGGAAAGCAATGGTTAGGGTTGTAAATCAAATAACAATAGTCTTTGACTTCATTTAATAGATTCATTAGTGAACATGTGATGTATATAAATATGTATTTTACACCATAAGAAGGACTGCCTTACCAAGGCAGTTTGGCAGAGGTATTATCAAGATTTTTAAATTTTTAATCTGGTTCAACACACCTGGGTGTGAATTAAAAGCTACTGGACAACAGTGTATCAACCGCAAAGACATGTTTTGGTTCTGTGCAGTAGCAACATATAAACTGGATTTAGTTGGTACTGTCATTAAAAGTACAGGTCAGCATTATGTGATTTGACACACACATGACTCACACACACAGACATACACACATTACTATAAGCGTGACAAGAAACTTTTTTTCGTTTTTTTTCTAAACATCTGATGAAAGACACTCAGAAAACCATCCCTTCAGTGTGTATATACGGTGCAGGAGTCCCTAATTGTCTCCATATGTGTTGGAGCAAAACATTGGCTCACACTGCTTTATTCAGTCCCTTATCGCCTTGCTATAGAAGATTGAAAAAGAGAGAGAGAGGATAAGGAAGAGAAGGAGAGAGAGAGACAGCATGTGAGAGAGAGAGAGCGAGAGAGATAGAAAGAGAGCGAGGGAGAGAGAGAGAGAGAGAGCAAGCCGATCTAATCACCATTACATCCCATATCTGTCATGCTTGCAGTAGAATAATTCCTCATGTTCCCGTCATCAAAATGATTGTTTTGCAATCACCCTCCGCCATTCCGCAGGCCGCGCTCGCCGAGTTGGCATCTGTCGCTCCCCCTCCCATCTCCAAGGAGCCCAGAGAGGGACCGAAGCCAGGCTTCCCCCCTGTTGCCCATAGCAACCCGTCCCCTCATCCTGCTCTAATGTGACCCCCAGCACAGGGATCCGCTCCAGCCAGTCGGGGGGGGGGGGGGGGGGGGGGGGTTGGGGGGGCTGCTGCTGCTCAGACAGATACGTGCGGCTGGAGAGGAAGCTGGCAGGGCATCCCTCCTAGCTAACGCTCCTCCCTACCAGGAGAGGGAGCATTAATATCACCACCACCACCACCACCCCACCACCCCCCAAAAGCATCTGGACTCCCAGGTGCCTCGCAGCCCCCGCATCCTTTGCGACTCGCAGGAAGCTCACAAACGAGGCCCCAGTCAGCCGTGCCAAGGAGCCAGCGGGCCCCCGCCGGAGCCACCGCCGCCAGATTGTATGGGAGCTTATCAGCTCTGCCTCAGCCCTTTATAGCCCGGGCCCTTTCACCTCCGTCAAAGATGTGATTTAGGGGAGGCAGCCCGTTCAACGAGGGCGGATATTGCAGTGCAGCCAGTCGCCCCCCCCCCCCCCCCCCCCCCCCGCGCCGCACTTCCCCGTCTCCATCCTTCCCTGCCAAGTGTCTCTCTTTCCTTCCCCCTCCTCCTCCCTCTATACAAGACCCACATTCTCCACATCGTGGCCAGCTGCTCTGGCGAGCTGCCCCTGTAGCGGGTGACTGCTCGGGGGGTCCGGGGGTCTGGGCGGGGTCAGGGGGGTCAGTGGTGTTGGCGGTGGGGGATTCAGAGCATATGGCCGCCGCCACACTGCGCCTTGCCCACGGGGCGACACAAATGTGTACCCCATCATCTTATGGCTTGATATCCGAGACGCAACGCGGTTGGATTGTTGAGTCCTTTTTGCATCAAGCACTCTCATTTTATTCCGCATCAACTTGAAACGCATGTCACGCCTTTTCATTTCGTTTAACTGCTGTTTTCGATAACTGATTTGAAGTGTTTACACGCTTACAAAGAAAATACACAGCATTTCTTGGAGCGTAGACAATTTTTATCTTGATCTATGTTTTTTTTATGGAAATGTTGCTCTTGCCCCTGTTTTCATTAATTGCTTTTCTCCTGTGTATCGCATTTCACAGTTCCCTGAGTATATAATTGCTATTCTACATATTCTCACATTATATGACACATTTTTTTATACATTCAACTTTTTCGTTGACAGTCTTGAAGCGTCTTTGAGACATAGATCAGCCGACTTCATCTCAGTTTACTGGGCTCCAAATGAATCTCAGAGGCACCAAGTCACAGTAACAGTAGCTCACATTGGAGTCAGTGGTCAGGAGTGGCCGCTGATTGCAGTGTAAACACTGAACCTAGATGGAACGATGGATCCGGCGTACTCCAAGTACAAAGGGTTTGAATCGTTTTTAACTCAAAAAATGAGTAGAGGAAGAAAATTCTTACGAATAATGGATTTTGGACGAAGCTGAACAAAAAAGCATAGAAGATACCTTGCTGGTATGTGCTGCTCTTCAAGATCAAATTAGATGGTTCTTTGTCCCTTTTTTCACAATCCAATCAAATCCCAAATAATGAATTCAGTTTCCTTCTATTTCTTTAACATTTTAATATTTGATATTTGATAATAATTGATAATCACATCTATATATCGTTTACATGTTAAAATAGCATGTAGACGATTATTTTATGTTTCAGACTTTTCAACTACCTTTTCATACTGGCTGCCTTTTTTGCCATTTTGGTAGCGGGCTTGATATGAAAGCAAAATAGGTTTATCTATTTATGTATTTATTTATTTAACTGTACGAGACCAGGCATAGAATGTCATCAATTTGACTTCACCACACTCTCCCCTGAAGATGGGTACTTCTATGGAACTTATACGTGTTGCCATAGGATATAAGAGGAGGTCCAGCCATCCAACACGGAGGAGTAGGATAAACCCGACAGACGACCGTTAGATGAGCCTCGTTTAGATTGATAGGCTACACCTGTGCTGTTGATTACTCAGTCTTCTGTCCTAGGCGCTCACTATTCTCACATCTGGTTCACAAGTTTCTGGGCTTTTTAAAAAAACATTTAAGTAACCTTTTGACCGTGCTATTTCCGCCAGGGGGTGTTCTTTTGTTGTGTTCAAGTGAAACTTGACTTCCTGTGCGAGGGAAGTAAGTGAAGTGAGGAGGATGGCTGGTTCCAGGAGCCTATTCGTTTACCTTTGTTATCGTGTATGTGTGGAAGTTACTCTTGCTCTCTGACATCCGGCAAAATTCCACATTATCTCAAATTCTGGCAATGTGCTGCACACTGTAACAGAGCAAAGTGATTTTGTTGTCTGTTCTGATCAGTTCTCCCCCCCCCCGGTGTTCTGTGTGCGCACTTTGGGAAATATACCTTCAGCGGAAGAGAAGTGAAGGCATGCCAACGATATTGATCAAGAACAAAAATCCCCCTTGCCAAAAGAAACTGGTTGTTTCATATTTTATTAGTAAGAACCAGTAGTGGAGTGATAACAATCGCTCCCACACAGCCATAACCGCAACGTTCAGGCCAGTGGATACACCTTTGCAGTTATAATTCTTTCCTCCAAGAGCACAAGAGGTCTGTGGGCGCGGCAAAAGTGCTCCTGCTACCTGGTTTTACCTGCTATTATTAGTCATAGGTTGTGAGTGACAAAGTACAAAGGGATTGGATGCAAATGGTTGGCTACACTGATAGGAAATGGTGTAGAAGACAGAAGACCACCGAAAATAGCAGATCGCTTTCCAAACTGTAGTACGTTTCCCATTATCCATGTCTGCTGCCGGCCTTTCTGCTATACCTCATAGCCTTCTGTGGTTGGCTTAAATCCCAAACCAGGTAACTATGAGCTCACAGATAGAGAGGAGGGAGGGATACATTATATACATGGGTACGTACATATATACATACACACATACATACAACATTCATACATAAATACAAACATTCAAACACACAAATGTATCCATGCATACATACATACATACATACATACATACATACATACATACATGCACTCAGGCAAGTGTGTGCACACAGCTTCGATTATGTGTGTGTATCTGTGTGAGTGTGAGTGTGTTGGGGGTGGGCTCGTCGTGCTCATTTGCTCCTCTGAACTCCAAATAATCCAAAGTGCACTGGATGCACTTTAGATCCTCAGGAGAGAGCCAGAAGTGCTTGTTAGTTTGAGAAAGTAACAATTCAATATCCGACATTTCCTCACCGAGTCAGAAACACGTCCCTTTGTTTATCTGTGCTCGGGTAAGAGAGATAGACCTTCCATATGGATATTGTTCTGTAGTATGCCATGGCATTTCTCATGATGTCATTACTGGTTGAAAACAACGAAAAACAAACTAGGATCTACGAAGCATCTCTCTCATTTCAGGTCTGTGATTCAGCCCTAAAGTAAACAGGAGAACAAAAGGACAGGGATGTCATAGGAGGTTTCTACTCGCACCGAACTCACCTGAAACCAGTCAACGCAACACCCTCATGGGTGTTGTTTATGACGGGTACCGTCTGACGTCGTAGGTTCCTCTCGTTGCTCAAAAGCTTTTTTTTCCGAAAAATGGAAAGAAAAAGAATCCGTCCTCTTTTTCTATGATTTATCTCTTTGGAAGTATTCTTAAAGTAAACTTTGAAAGTTCAATAGGGGTACTCTACTACGCAAGCGCCTCAATAAAAACTCCAAAAGAAAAACCGGAATGCAGCCTGATTTCAACTGAACATGTTGCGTGCCCAATGCACTACCACTCCACTTCAAGTCATTCACTTCAATTCACCTCATTCTCCGTTGGTTGCCCCCCCCCCCCACCACCACATACTATCTGCTCCCATTTGATTCTGTATTGAAATGTCAGGCCCACGGGGTAAAGCTAAAACCTGCCCAGGGAGACGGTTGAAGCAAAAACTCGAACAAAAAGTCCATGACACACGTCTAGACATTTACACACCGCACTGTTGCGTGTCCAACAGCCATTCTATGGGTTTCTCTTTGAGATGTGACACTAAAAGGAAACAGGTTCTTTGTTAGGAGGCAGGACACACATCAACTGCCATGGGCGGTAGCAGGGGACAAGCAGGACTTCTGTGGTTCACACGACAGGGCACCCTTTTGAAAAATATGGAATAATAAGGTATTATGGTAGGTTAAGGTATTGATTATGTATTTGATGGGTACACATAATGTTTGCTTGAGGTATGATGTTGTTTTTTACTATTTAGCCTTTATCTTTCAGAGGACTTCAATCTTAAATGACTCGCACTCATGTCGCTAAGCTGCAGGTAGAGGTTAAGGCATCTTGCGCTCTACAGGTTAGCCGTGGATATTGGGAATTTAACCCAGTAGGCTACCGATCGTCTGAACCCCCTCACCACTACACTATCTTAATTTGACCTATTCAATACTTTGTTCTCTCTCTTTGTGGTTGTGTAATCATATTCAATGTTTGTAAGGCATACATACACAAAACCGTTTTGAAAACATTCTCTCTGCAAATCACACATTGAAACCAAACCCTTCCAAATCCAACACAGCCTCGAGGATACAAACTATCATTTATAAGGTAGTGGATGTGTGTACTGTCTGTGTATGGAGAAGCCTATCTTGTGTCTAGTAGTGGCAAACAGAGAATGAGCAACCACGAACACCTGTCACTCCTACTCTGTCGGTTGATGCAAGGATGAAAAGCCCAGTGTCCTCCCAGGAAGGAAGGAGAAAAAATGGCAGGAAAGATAAGCTGGAGAAGCAAGACAGACTGACAGACTGTCAGGCAGACCGAGGGGAGAGGCGGAGATTATGCGGTTACAGACCCTCCCTCCTGATCCATTCTGATGCACACTTCTCCATTCTCTACATCGCAAAACATAATGAACAAACTTTTAGTGTTTTTTAAAAATGCATGTAGCATAGTGATCTGATCTCTTCCCCCCAAGGTATGTTTAGTGTGTGTGATTAATGATCACGCTCAATGCAGGCAGTAGCACACTTAGGGGATACTCGCTCATAAGGAAATTGATTACCTTTAACAAGAGGAGAATGGGGAGTAAGAAGAGTGTAATTATTGAGCACCCGTTTTGTTCCACAACCGTTATCAGGTCCAGGGAAGTAATCATTCGGTTTTTCTATATCTAAAAAGTCTGGTATTAATGGCTTTTATAAGTGAAAGTGAAACATCATAGAAAAACACTCTTATGATCATTAGGGGACTCGTCTAAAGGAGGACGCACTGATTGCTTGCATCATCCCACCAAATTAAGCCTAAATATAGCGTCCACTCCTCTTCTCCCCCCAAAACAGCCTTTATTCTAACAGAGCCCCAGTGTTAGAATTCAGAGTGCATCTCCTATGTCTCACTTCTATAGTTCCATAATATTGCAATGTCATCTGACGAAATATCCCTATATTCATGGGATGAAAAAAATAACCAGATTAGAAAAATCTGAAATTGGTTGAAACAACAGTGTTGCTGTTGTTTTTATTATGGGTCGAAGTCCATGGGACGTAAACCCTATTGTTTTCCTGCTGGTTTAGGATTTTTTAAGATTCTCCAACAACCCTGTGAGACAGTAAAGGATAGAAGAATTATACTGTTTACAAGCATAGATATTCACTGTGAAACTCTTCTCAAACATCAAGTGATCCCGGCCGGCCAGAAGCTAGCACTATATAAGCATTTTTATTTAATGACATAACTTTGAAACCATATTTCCCGACGTCAAAGGTGCATGAAGTCGGCCACACCCATTTTCCACCATTTTGAATTGTGTGTAAAACACCTGACAGACGGAGGAGGGATACACTTGCCCTGTTGGAATGCACCCTCTTCACAGATGGTCAATAGTACAGTAAAGAAACTTCCTGTTCCTGTCATTCTAGAATTCTTCGGTTTTATTTGTGTCAGTTGCAGCACAAGCCTTGTCAATGTATATTTACTTGACTAGCTGCAGGGAATGAAGTCGGCTAAGCTCAGAAGGTATAGTGGGTTGACTTGTAACCGGAAGGTTGCTAGTTTGATCCCCAGCTTCTCCTAGCTGAGCCTTAAAGTGTCCCTGAGCAAGACAAGCTGGCTGTCGCCTTGCATGGTTGCTTTGGAGAAAGCATCTGCTAAATGTAAATGTAGTCATGTATTTAATGATGCACTGACATACACTAATTAAACAGGCTGTCCTCTGCGCAGCAGAAGATACGTGGGTGGCACTACAGGTGTGCTGATCAAAAAATTCCCTGTATTAAGTCCCAATTGCACGCATACTGTGTGCAACAATCCATACTTTGTAAGGGTAGCTGCAGTACGTACAACAAGTAAAAAGAAAACGTATGCGATTTGGAAAGCAGCCTTGGTCTCCAGGGTTGATAAACAACAGATCGACCCCACTGTGCCATCTTGGGCTTAAATTACAATACAAATACGTCACATAACAATGTTTTTCACTTTTCAAAATGACAATGTTAAAGTTCCAGCGAAAGATTCACAATTTACCCTGTACGACCTGCTTCCTCCGACAAACAATGCAGAACATGCTTTTGCCATAAAGGATTACACTGCCTTGTGCTGCTTCCCCGACACTATTAAAGCCATGGCCTGTGTTAATGAGGCTTGTGATGAGCTATTGATCTGCCACAAAGCATCTTAAGAGCGGATCTACATCACCTAAAACAACAACAACACAGAAGAAACACACACAAACATGTATGACTGTAAATGTGACCAAGGTTACCGAAGTCTAAAGAATTTATCTAGAGGGTGTTGACAACTTTCATCGACTTGGTGAAAGCTGGCGCGGGGAAATGTCTTCAATGGTTGTAATCGTGCTGACTAATCTCTTTGCTGTAGATTCATTTGATGGATTAGGTGTAAAGGGCAGACATCCGTGAGTCTAAGCTGTGATTCAAGTTGGACTCACGGACTTACAAGGGGAAAAAGTGTCGGACTGCTCCAAAAATGGCTCGAGATGACTTTGGCC
This sequence comes from Micromesistius poutassou, assembly GCF_964030765.1. Lineage (NCBI taxonomy): Eukaryota > Metazoa > Chordata > Actinopteri > Gadiformes > Gadidae > Micromesistius > Micromesistius poutassou. The sequence goes on from NC_140281.1 coordinate 8,721,105, forward strand.
AAAAAGTGCGCAGCAGTGAGTAAGCAAGAACTGAAAAGGCTGTATATGCAAAAAACCCAAAGTGAACAATGTGATATGTTACTGCTGATAAAGTGATTCATTTTTCATACGATCAGAGACTGTGAGCGAGGAGAATGAACGATTGGGGTAATTAGTGCAGAGGTGGGCTTATCTCAACCTTCTCTTTCTTCAATGTCTCTTCTCCAAACCTTTCAGGTCCGAGCGCAGTCGTCAAATGAAAGATTAATAACGGTCACTGATCGGTTCTTCTGTCGTTAATAATGAAGCATCCACAAGGTCGGGTCTACATGAATCGAGTCGCTGTCCAAATGCAGAGCAAAAATGGGAACATTGGCACACACACGCCGATGTAATTACTGATGTGTTTCCATATGAAGCTAAATGACCGATAGGGTAACATTAAAAAATATTAATATAACACAGCAGTGGTTAGCGTCGGGGGGTCTGCGTCAGACACCCCTTGTGTTTACGTTTATTATGAAGTACACTCATAGTGCGATTTGCCCCCTGTTTAGTAAGATTTGCAAGGTGGGTAGAATGTGATCCCCATCCGAACAAATGGAGATGTACTGTTCACACAGCACGCAGCGGTGGGGCCTACCCAGCAGTTTGGTAAAGCACTGGCATGCTGACTCGACATGACAACGCAACTGCAACACACCTACACAATGGGGTGATGTGTGTGTTTGTGTGGGTGTGTCCTTGCGTAAATGTGAGTGTGTGTGTGTGTGTGTGTGTGTGTGTGTGTGTGTGTGTGTGTGTGTGTGTGTGTGTGTGTACGTCGTCCATCCATGTATGTGAGTATGCGTGTGTGTATGTGTGTGGTTGTGTTTTGCATACATTAACACAGTGTGACGCAACTTTAAAATGGTCTTGCATGGCAAGTGTGTGTTTATATTAGTGCTATTATTTCCCTCAGGGGATCATTACTGCTTTAGCCAATCAATCTATTTAATCTAATTTGCCAATCCCTCAATACATCATAAGCAAAACCCAGGGCCTCATTGAGCTATGTAGAGTATTATGAGATAAAATATGATGGTACACAACAGAGCAGGTACAAATCTCTCTCTCTCTCTCTCTCTCTGTATGTATATATATATATATATATATATATATATATATATGTGTCAGTCAGTCATCCTGTCTATTACTCTTGGTGTCAGTCTGTCCTTCTGTCTGTCCCTTCGTACCTGCATATCTCACTCAGTATCTATCCATCTGCCTGCCTGCAGTATAAGCACGGGCCCATAATCTGTCTCTGATCTGCCTTCCTCTCCTTCACTCTGCGGTGCACTCTCACTCACCTCCTCCCATGATTCGATTGAACGGCTTTGTGTTGGGCCTGCCAGTCTAGGACCAGTGGATCACTATAAGGCGAGCGGGAGGGGAATTGCTTGTAGCTCAAATGAAGTTTGTCTCAGTTGGCTGCTGGCTACTGTTTGAGACTGGCTGTCTGGCATGAACTCACTGTGTGGGCGCGTGTGTGTGTGTGTGTGTGTGTGTGTGTGTGTGTGTGTGTGTGTGTGTGTGTGTGTGTGTGTGTGTGTGTGTGTGTGTGTGTCGTGGTGCAATGTCTTCTTCAGTTCAACGCAGTCTGGCCGCTGGCCAAGTTCGTGTTTTCTGACTGTTCGTGTTTTCCTTTTTCTTTTTTTTATCCATCCTTCTTATAAATTGTCTTTTAAGGAAAAACAACAAAAAGTCTTGAGCGGCAGCCCCTCAGAGGGGCTGATACCTCAAGCTTGACATGATATAAACTGCATGTCTATTGATATAAACTGATATAAATGGCATAAACTGCCATTAAAACGGGCCGTGGCGTACAGTTGCGATGGTCATTAGTGAGCGGGATATATATTAGCGGTTAGCGGTATAGGGAATTTAAGAACGCCGCCGAATCCATTGCTGGCATGGGCGAGCTAGTCGTCCTCTAGAAGTTCTCCCTGTGTGACTCTTATGGGCATCATGATGAGGAATGGTTGCACTTATGGAAGCAACGGCACAGCTGTACATCACGGAATTTATGCTTACTCTCTCTCTCTTGTGAGGGGCGGCTGCCTCTCCCCCCTTCTTTCACCTTCCCACTCCGCCTCCCCCTCCTCCTCCTCCCCATCCCCAACCTCCTCCTGCTCTCCTCCTTTCCTTGGGTTTCATTTCAATTTGTCCTCATTTTGCTCCCATCCGGTGTGAAAGCTGAGATGCAGACAAAGTGCATGCGTACGTGTGTGTGCGTGCATATGTGTGTGTGTGTGTGTGTGTGTGCGTGCGTACGTGTTTGTGTGTGCGCGTGCGTACGTGTGCCTGTGTTTGTGCCTGCATGCCTTCACGGGTGTCTACATGTAGGGGGGTGGGATGAGTGCGTTGGGGGTGGGGTCTGGCTTTCTGTCCCTGTCCGTGTGTCAGAACAGGAACAGCGTCTCGCCCGTAAACCAAAAAATGCCCAGCAAATGAGGACGGATCTGCGGGGCCCGATGGAGCCCAACTGAGGCCCCATTACCGGGGAAAAGAAGACGAATGGGGATGATCTTCAGGAGAGGATGGAGGACACACACACACGCACACACACACACACACATGCACACACACATGTATGTACGCACAGACACACTATCTCATCATGTCCACATGAAGACACATGCACATACACAAACTGTACTCTGTCTCTCTCTTGTTGCACACGTACACACACACACACACATACACAGAGACACAAACACAGAGAAACACCCACACACATTACACTGTCAGGTGTATTTTGTAAAACTCCACACACACTGACATTAAATACATGTTGACAAATGACACCCTTGTGGGAATCTCAAGGACGCGATAACTAACCACAAACAAGAGAAAACAGATGAGGTGGCGCTCCACACACACATAGTGCGTACAGAGCATTGAAAGGATTATGATAGTAATAATGATAATCATTATAATCATAATCATATACTGTATATGATCAGAATCTGAATAACTGCAAATATTCATTATGCTGTCTTTCCCAAAAGACAACTTTTATCTTAAATATCATTATTTTACATAATTATTCCTTGCTAACTAACATTTACTCTGCGCACCAGTAGCACTCAAAATCACATGTTAGTAAAAGTTCCAATTACAGTCGTAAAGACAATTTCACTCAAATAGGGAAAGTCATAATACTCCCTCTGTGTCCCTTAATGGCCGTGAAGTGTAACTTCATGGAGCAGGGCTAAAGCACTTCTCATTAATGTCTCCGGTCAATCGCTTCCATCAGCAGCCTCAGAAGCAGAGAGGATTAGATGAAGAGAATCAGACGAATGAAAGAGATTTATGGCTGGATGAGACCCATATCAAGAGGCACTGTGGCAATCTCTTTTTACAATTGCCAGAGTATAAGCAGTATGTCCCAGTGTGCTGCAGTGGTAATATGACCCCCGCGCACGGAGAAGTGGGCTGAAGTGGCTCAGAGATGTTCTGCCTCTTATTCCCACGGCTGGAAACTGCTGCTTCACTGTTTATTTTTCATAGATAGGCGAAGTGATAAAATAATAAAAAGTAATTTCATAAAAACAAAAATAACTGGTTTGGCACACAAGAAAAGTTGGTTGGTGTCCTTTTTTACAGAACTTGGTAGGGGTCCAGAGGACCTGTGAGGTGGAAGAATACGGACCGAGGGTGGTCTGGTGGTTGATTAGTTTACTCGAAATGCCCAGCTTATGTTTACTAATGGTCTGGCTAGGGGGAGTTATGTAGATGTAAACAAAAACCACCAAGGGTGTCTAGTGTTTTTGGAGATTTGCAATCACCCAGCAGCAGCACATCCATAACACTACCAGAGACATTGGAAGGGGTTGGAATTGGAAGTGGAGAAGGGATATTGCGGACCTGAGTGCGGAAAAACTTCACGATGTAATACCGCAGCCCCTCGTTTAATGAGAGCAATTATTGCTAGGGGGTGAGTGAAGATAAGACGCCGAGTTGTCGTAATTGTTATTAACTACCCAAGGGTGTAAATGAGCCATTGCATCTTTAATGCACTTTGAATTGGCCGTTTGATGTTTACAGTCCGACAGATTACGGACCATTAGAACCAAGGGTCTCAGGCTCTGCTCCAAGACCGCCATAAAACGGTATTTGTTCACTGGGAAGTTCACTGGGAAAAGCTGAGCCTCCTGGCCCTTGTCAAGGACACACAGGAAAGAGTTACAAGGGACCTGTTTCTCCACCTTTATCCACATGCCAGAGAGGTGACAGGAACGTTCCGAGGACAGGAACGTCAATGCCGTTAAGACAACAACATTCTTAACATTTGTAAGGAGATATAGAAGGTCTCTTGCTCCACAGATGAAGGATGTAGCTGGGGTTGGTCGGGGGAGATGAATGATAAACACACTGATGGAGTCTGGTCAAAAGAGGAGCAGTCCAGGTGGAGACACTTTGCACAATTTGTCTTCAGCCTGAAGCTACACCTCACCACACACAACCAGAATATATGTAGTTCTGGTTTACTGAACCATACATGTCTGCTTAGTTTCATTCCATTTGAAACATATCATTCCCAAATGGTTTCTCACCCTGTGAATTTGCTAAATCGATCTTGACTGTCTGTATCACCTGTCAAATTACCACCATATAAATCTCCAACCAAACCGGTCTTCTCTTCATGGTTTATTAATTTCCATTGTATTTCGTGGGGTTTAATGTATGATTTTAAATGTCTAACCATATCAGTCAGAAAACTCTAAACACTCCCTAACACATCAGTGGGAGTGGTTAGCTCTAAAACTGGGGAAGTTTCCAAATGATGTGTGAGGTAATTCTCATAATAAATTCAATAAAGGTTTCGGTTTCAACAAAGTGCTCCGTTATACCGGGTGAGCGCTGGGAGCTAGATTGCAGCTCATCTGCGAGTGCATGTCAAAATACATTAAAAAAACAACAAAAGGAGAGTATATGTGAGACACCCTGAAAGGGACGTGAAACTCTAGTAACCCAAAAGTCCTTTCTAATCTCGACCCAGTGGTCCACTGCGGCCTGGGCTCTCGCTAAGTTTATGCTATAGATATGTTTCAATTAGCCCTCTAATCAAGCTCAGGAAAACAAACATGATGTGATTTGGGCCGCTCACACAGGGGCACAATCAAATCAGTTTTCCCCTTCCCAAAGAGGAGTTGGAGCGACGCTAGAGGACACACACACACACACACACACACACACACACACACACACACACACACACACAGACCACCCATCTCCTTCTCTCTCTAGTGGTCTCATCCTTCGAGAGCTCCCACTGCTGTGTGACTTTTCCAACGGGACTCCAGCTGTGTTGTGTACAGCCGCCTCCGTCGCGGTTGTCGTCACGCACACAGGCACGCCGCCGTCAGCCCAGATGCGAGGTGAAGCAGCTCACGTGTTAGTATGACTGTGTTGAAATTTTCGCCTTTACAGCTTTTATTCACAGGTTTGGAGCGACAGCATGCGGTGAGGACGGGTGTGAGGAGGAGAAGGCTGTGTAATATCAAAGGGGAGAGAGAGAGAGAGAGAGAGAGAGAGAGAGAGGAGGAGAAGGAGAGAGAAAGAGAGAAAAAGAGAGGGAGAGAGAGAGAGAGAGAGAGAGAGAGAGAGAGAGAGAAAGAGAGAAAAAGAGAGGAGAGAGAGAGAGAGAGAGAGAGAGAGGAGAAAGAGAGGGAGAGGGGGAGAGGAGGACATTAATGCAAAAATCTGCCAAGTAACTGGCGCCCACGTGAGAGGTGTCCGCTGTCGGCTGATTCCGTGATACGTCGTGACACATCACATCTGCTTGGCTAATGAGCCCGGATGCAGCGTCTTATCCGGGGGCATTCGCCGCTGCCGCCCCCCCCCCGCTGTGGGACAACAGATGATGCCCCCGTAGTCTCAACGCCAGGCCTCTGTTGCAATAAAGAATAACAAGCCACCAGGCAACCGGGCAACACTCAGATCAATCCATTAAGGGCGTACGTGAGACACCGCTCGCAGCCAAAATACAGGAAAGTGCAGCCGCTACAGTGGGTTCAAAAAAGGCAAATGAAAGCGAGGAGCACGTTTCTTGCCGTGGAGGAGGCTGCATTTCTATCCCCACGTTTCTAGGACCCTAGTTTTTTCTACACTGCCTCCAGGCCACACATACAAGATGGACGACAGTCAGAGTGTGAGTAGTACTGAGTGTGAGTCAGGCGTTGTTATTTATTAGTTCAATGTTTATTTAGGTGAGTGAGAAGTCTTAAAGGCATTGCAAACAATCATCTGGTAACTGCTGGCAATTAACCTATTTGTTAATTTGTTTTTATGAAACACAAGTGCCGTTTTGGCAGGTCCTACTAGGTGTCTTATATTTATTGTTGACTTAATGACCAGGATAATTTATTCCATCCAGCAGATTAATTAAACTTCAAAAGATGACAAAAGCACGCCGATATGTCTGTCAGCCACATTAAATCAGCAGTAGCTCACTGTCTGCAGTGTGAATGCTTGTTTAATACTCGTTGTTTTACCATTTTAATTAAGTTTAAATAATCGTTGTGCTGACTGCCTGTTTGCGCCACGCTAAGTGTTTGGGTCTGTTGAAGGTGACATTGCTGTTAGGCTGTGATAGCCATAGGATAGGATAGGTGCATTGTACTTTTTTTTAACTTATCTCTATATTAAGTGGGCCTAACTTAACGAAACACCTGTGAAAGAGGGTGCCCACTTGATATTTACTGCTGTTGGGCTAGTTGTTTCGTGTTTTTCACCTTTGGTTGGTAGCTTGGTAGCCAGGTTTGGACAGGGGCTTCTGAATGTGTTTTCCTTGGATTTTGGCACAAGGGATTATAACATCTGATCCTGTGTATTAATGAAATCAGCCAGTCCCTCATTTTGAAATTGTTTTGCAATGTTTATTGAGACAATTGTCACTTTCAATAGTCAGTTATTATGTAGGCCTATACCTAGACCTACACCACGTGTTGCCACATGTTCGATTCTGTCATGTAATGCATAGCCTATATGAAGTTATGTCATGGACACAGATTAAGTTAAAATTTGAATGAAGTATTACCACTATTCGGTTTATATGTTTGCTATACTCTCTCTCTCTCTCTCTCTCTCTCTCTCTCTCTCTCTCTCTCTCTCTCTCTCTCTCTCTCTCTCTCTCTCTCTCTCTCTCAGGAGTAGTTGAGGTCTTTAGCACTTCTGTCATCCTCCACTGGCAGCAAAAACGGAATCCCAAAGATGGTCGAGGAGGGAGACTCATCAGTCGCCCCCATATGAAACGCTTCACCCTGAGCCTCGGGGACATCTCCATGTACAGCACTGGTGTGTCAGTACAGACGTAAAGACAGAGATTATAATGAAGGCGGTTAGGTAGGAGGGGAAGGTAGAAGGAGTGGAGGGGTGGATGGGGTGGAGGGATGGATTGAGTGGAAGTGTGGATTGGGTGTATGGAAGGATGGAGAGGTGCACAGTGAGACAGAGATAATAAAGAAGATGGGAGGGTTGGATGGGATGGGGGAAGGATGGAGGTGGATGGAGGGATGCATAGGTGGAGGGGTGGGATTAAGGGTTGGATGTGATGGGAAGATATGTTGGAGGGAAGGATGGAGGGTTTGAGGGGTGGGATGAAGGGGTGAAACTGTGATGAACCTCTGTGGTGAGCTTATGGGCAAAGGAGAGGTCATTCACTTTATTTTGTTTTATGAGCTCATTATGTCAATAACACAAATTGCCAAACATGCAACTCTTAGTAACCTTGGTTGAGTTTGATAGAAAGTAGTATTTGGGTGGAAAAACTTGAAAACTAGTACTTCATTATTATTTTTTCTTTTAACAGAGAGTAGTATTTAGATCTATAAAAAAAATAGGGACCTATAATGGTCCTTGAACTATATTGTCTATTGTAGGAACATTGTAGCAACATTATTTGATTGCAGATTCTCAAGTTCTCAATGGGCAATTTCGGCTAAAAGTATTTGCAGGTACACGCAGATTCGACTTTCGCAGGAGTGTAAAGCTGTAATAAATTTGTTTATATCAGTTATATAAAAACTTAGTTGTAATGTTTCAGATTTGCAAACCAATTATTTCTGCGACCAGGAACACCAACCAAGTTCACGATATTTTGAAAATGATACAAATATGTTTTAACAGCTACAAAAACACTGACTACATTTACAATATTTAAAGTGAAACTATAACAGGCCACCAAAAATGACCACTGTCCAATGGCAGTCAGCTCGGTCCCTTTGCAAAATTAACATTTAATTCTCACAGCTTTGAGTATTAATAAAATATAAATATATATATATATATATTTTTTTTTTTTTTTGAGTTGAGGTGCAATGCATTATGGTGTGCGAGTTAAAGAAGTCCTGCATCACGTTGTTTTCCCCTTAAGACTCCAGACACTCCCTATGCTACTCTATAACCACAGGTAAATCCAAAAGTCTACCTTTGCTTTCAGATTAAACTGATAAATGTTTCACTCCTGATATGACTTCAGTGTGCTGTCTCTTCAGAGTTCATTAATCATGCATATAGTTCTGCCTTCACTGAAATGTCCCTCTATTTGTATGCACCTCAGTTCACACCCAGTCGGAGTGCTTCAATGTGTGGGTTTTCTCCCCTTCCACTTGACTCATTTGTGAACGGGTCTGCATGGCTATCAAAGGAGCAGTCTTTGATCTCCCTATTTTTATCCATTTTAGCTGGGAATCAAACTCTGCCCAGCGTCTAGCCAACTTGGCCATTCCAAATGCTAAATCTATATTTGGGAGTGCCAATCCTCCCCTTTTCCCCAGCGGTGCACACTTTCTGAAAGTTTATCCTCTGCCTCTTTTTCAGTCCATAAGTAATCCTTAACTGTTTGATTAGATCGTTTCAATATCTTATCTAGTTGAATCAGTGGTAACACCATCGAGATATATAGTTAAACTGTGGGATTACCACCATTTTAACCATTTTTATCTCCTGCCTGTTTTTTCATTTGATTTGAAGAAATGGTGCAAAATAAAGATATGTGTGAACCTCGGTAGTGTTACCTTTTGTGAATCCTCCTCCGCATGGTGTTGCTTTCCTTCGTGGGCCTCATGAGTTCCTGCATGATCTTCCAGCACTCGTCCAGCCTCTGCTTCACCTCCATCAGGTCCCTCTGGATGTCCTCCAGCTTGTCCGGCTTGGAGAGCTTGTTCTACTCCGTGGCTCTGTGAGCACATGCTGAGCACATGGCCTGCTCCCACGCTCCCAAAGTGGGCGTCGACGAAGGCCTCCAGCACCTCCAGGATACTGCTCCCCCGTTGGTCGATCATAGCATGCTGGTCTCCCGCCTGGAAGAGATTCTTCAGAGGGTCGTCTCTCGTGTTGCGAGGGCCGGCAGGGAGTCGTGAATCAAGTATTATTATTTATAATGGGGGGGGGGGGCGCTACAAAGACCCCCAACATGGGGTCTTTGTAGTGTGGAGGGATTTGTACTTTGTACTATGTATTTATAAATTTATAATCTATTGTCAAAGTCAGAGTGTTTGATTTATCGAAATCACAGTGTAACACAGGGTCCTTCTGAATAATGAAATTCTTAGTTCAAGGCAGAAACAACTACATAGTAGGCATAGAAAACAATAACTTTCTTTTAGAAAGAGTCATAAATAAGGGCCAAAATAGCTAAGAAAATGCCAGATATAACAGAAATATACATAACAATAAAAGCCTTAACAGCAGACTGAAAGGATGCGGAAATCTGGACATGGGAATAAGAGTATTAAATATTATAAACATAAAGTGTAGGAGTGCCGAGGGATATGAACATCTAATTGTGGTGATCAAATGTCCATTAGGAAGTGGGGGGGGGGGGGGTAAACCACTGTTTGTGAGTCTGGTATTCCATGCCCAGATGTTCCGGTAAGGTCTACCACAAGGCAGCAATTGTGAATAGTCCATAGCTTGGGTGGCTGTCGTATTTGTGATCTTTTGTGATTTCATGGCATTGCGTGTGGTAGATGCTTTGCTTGTAGGGGAGGTGGCAGCCAGTGATGCATTCAGCTGTCTTCATCACCCTCGGGAGGGCCTTGGGATCAGCGAGGAGCAGCTGCCGGACCAGGCGGTAATGCAGCCAGAGAGGAGGTTCTCCATGGTGCACCAGTGAGAGATTCTACAGACCGGCTGAACTTCTTGTGTCTCCTCAGGCAGAAACAGAGCTTTTTGGGTGGCTCTCGAAGCAGGAGACATTCTCCACACTCCTGCAGAATCAATGTATATGGGGCGATCAGTACAATAGATTTGACACTGTGACGTATATCAGGTGTTTCAGGGCAATGTGTAGCCCAGACCTTTCTAAAAATGTCAAGCAATGAGGTGGCAAATGTGTTCATTTGAAATTTTGTCCACTCCTATTAGGAGTGGACAAAATGACTTCTATATTGAACATGACACTAAATACTACATTGCCTGATGTAACAAATATGTAATTAGAATAATAATAAGGTAGCTGTACGTTAATATTCCAATTATGTATTTGTAATACCGTTCCCTTGTATGTTAAAGTAGCCTATTGTAATCAACTTTGACTGTCAATCATGTTATAGCTACAATTTCATTATAAGATTCATTATAAAATATGTCTAAATATGAATAAATCAGTAAGGCAAATGTTTCTTTTTCATTTGTATTGCACAGCTACACACTGCAGAGATGTTGAGCAGCCATGATGTCTTCCTCCATCTGTAGGCCTGCTACAGATGGATGTGCATGGATTGGAGAGTAACTGTGGCATTATGTTCCATAACGTCATTGTGGATTAACATAGAAGTGCCATTGCCATACTTTCTGAATGCTCATCAGCAAGTAGTTGGAGATCCTCAACGTTTTGCTCTGTACATTTGTAATGGAAATTTACTATGATGACAATTTTATATTAAGTCAATGTGAAAATAAACAATAAATGAATAGATTCATTGACAATGAAATAATTGGCAACTTCAAGACAAAAACAGCAGGAGACAGGGGCTGAAGAAGCAATCAGGTTTGATGGAATGGAATCAAATCAAATGGCAATAAGTGTGTTGCCCTACATCCATTTTCAGTGGCACCTAAAAATGCAGACATTATGGTTAGACGAATTAAGAAACATTTAAAACGAAATGTTGTTAGACAGGAAATTTGGGTGCATTTGGGTGGAATACATTTTTAACCTATAAGTACTTTTAAAATCTAGAAGTTCTTGGAGAGAAAGTAGTCAAGTATTTAAATAAAGAAAATAATCATACAAAATGCAGTCCTGTAACTTCGCCACCCCCCCATCGCTGGAAGATTGACGAAAGCAGGAGATAATTGAAGCAAGGGGGGAACATTGAAGTGTCATCGACCAAGAGAAACAAGGTGAAGTAAACCTGCAGGAAACACACAGAGAAAGTAAGAGAAAGTAAAAGTTAAGGCTGTATTAGTTATGCATGCACGCGCCCTACTCTGCTGCTTGTGTCCTAGTTCATATGTTTGAATGAAAGGTTTGTCACTGAACATTCCTCTTCCGTGTGCAAGGACTCGGGAAGGACAAAAAGAGGTGGTTTTAGGGTATAGCTATGGCAGAACTCAAAACAGACAACGGGCCCTATCTTGCACCCAGCGCAATTTACTTTCTACACTGACGCATGTATCGTTGCTAGTTTGCACCCGGCGCAAAGCTGATTTTCCACCGCAGCAAACACGCGCCAGTACACTTGCACCTGGAGAGGCGTGTCGGCGAAAAGCAGAGGCGTGTTCCGGCGCAAATGATACTGCTATTTTACCGATCTTAAAATTGCGCCACTGCAATTGCGCCGCTGACTGAACAATACCTGGTCTAAATGCACTAGGGGATAACGCAGTTGGTGTTGCTATTTTGAGTGCCATGGCAGGTCAGAACTGCAACATAAGCTTACACACACGTAGGCTACGCACAGCACAAACATGCAAACGATTAGCCTAATTGAAATAGTGTGATGTCAAAGATTGTTCATATGTGTGAAACTGCATAGAAATAGCATGTGGATTATGGAAACATTTTTTTTCCATAGGGGCTGCATGAATGAACACTGTAGACTATGCTATAATATGCTATATATGCTATAATAATAATAATAAACTAAAATATTAAGACCTTAAAATAAAATAATAATAACAATAATAAACTCGAGCAAAGTATATCCCAGCCTTCTAAAACCAAATTTTCTTAGGTTAATGGTTGGTTAAATGATTTGGGAAAGAACAGCTGATACAGCGGTAAGAAGTTGTTCTTTTAAATCAATGCATCTGCAAACACCGTACAGCAAACACATATTTTCTTGACACAGACATCGTGTACAAGCCCATAACTTTTAGGATTAATGAGAATTTGATCGTGAGAAAACATAGTTTTACCGCGAGTGAGTGTTAAAAGAATGAATGAATGCGGGTGATGCTTGGCGTGCCTGTGTGTGTGCGCAACCATCTATTTAAACCCACGCAAACTAAACACGTAACGCATAATACAGTCCATGGCGATGTATATTAACGGGGGGGGGACATGCATAATATGAACACAAGTCGATAACGATAATGTGTAGCCTACAATACTGGTAACAAACGATGCTTGGTAATGTATTGCCGCATATCATTAAATAGACCCAGTTGTGGCCGGACCCCTTCCGCATATCATATAGGCCTATGTGTTAAAGACCGGGTAAACCAAATTCAGTATTTTTCTTCTTATCATATTAATTAGGCCTTAAATGTGTCCCTCAAAACATGTAAAAAATATTTTTCCCATTCATCATTTCCTTGAGGAGCTAGGCCTCAGAGAATGTTCTGTGTGCAGGTTTAAAATGGGCGGGTCTACATCGAGGACCGCGTTACGTAAAGCGGTCTTACTCACATAAACCCGCCCCCTGCTGCCCTCTAGGTATAAATACATTAACCGCGCACTAGCATTCTGTGGTTTCACCCGTCTATGGTTTTACCGCTCACGAGTCTGATTTGAATTGTCAGTTTGCAGCTAGCTTGCCCGTTGGACCTCTCCGGTGATGGGCGTGGTTTCCTGGCCTGCAGCGCACACGCCCCCACCGTCCTGAGCCAGGGATTACTGCTCATTTTTCATCAACTTTGAAGCATAATTTTATATACTTCGCGATTTTTTTAGTCCTTCAAATTTGGCAGGGTGGTTAATAATATATTTTCCTGTGGTATTATAAACTCAAAACCCATAATTATTTTTGGTTTACCCGGTCTTTAAGTTATCTTTGCCGAAATTTACATGACGACTCAGTGTTTCTGAAGTTGGAGAAGAAAACGCTATTGTGAGAATGTGAGAAGAATGTGTGAATTAGGCCTATTATTTGGCCATAAACTGAGCCATTTGAAGTTTGAAATTCATGCGGTCATGCATCTGTCTCAGCAGAGACTGCAAACGCGCTGTCAAAATATCAACTGCGTCAAATGCGCTGGCTCTAAGGGCGCACTCACTAGGCAAAGTGCCCCCCCCCCCCACTGTGCAGCTGGCCTGCTCACACTGCTCACAGGCCAATCTCAACTGGGCCTGAGTATGGTTGCCTCTTGTTGCGTATCCGTGCGTGTGCGTGTGTCGGCTCATTAGCATCTGTACCGTGGCCTGAGCACACCTCTCCGAAGAGTACTGAGGCCACGGAATTTAAAACTAGGCCGTCCGTACCGTGCCCGAGTACGTTTGCCCCCCAAAGTCTAGATCGTTTGGCTAGTGTGAGCACGCCGTCTGTACTCAAGTACAGTTAGGGCGCACTCAGGGCGCAATCACACTAGGCAAAGTGTCCCTGTACCGTACTCAAGTACGATGAGTACTTGAGTACCCCCCCTCCACCAACTGTGCCTGTGCTCACAGTAGGCAATCTCAACTGGGCCTGAGTACGGTTGCCTCTTGTACATAATAATGAGCCGTTTGTCAGCTCATCACCATCTGTACCGTGGCCTGAGCACACCTCTCCGAAGTGTACTGAGGCCACGGAATTGAACTGTACTTGAGTACAGACGGCGTGCTCACACCAGCCAAACCATCTAGACTTTAGGGGGCAAACGTACTCGGGCGCGGTACAGACAGCCTAGTGTGAGGGCGCACTCACACTAGGCCGTCTGTACCGTGCCCGAGTACGTTTGCCCCCTAAAGTCTAGATTGTCAATGGGCCGACACGCTGGCCTGTGTGAGCACAGGCCAGCGGCACAGTGGGGCGGGGGGGGCAATCGTACTTGAGTACGGTACAGGGCAACTTTGCCTAGTGTGAGTGCGCCCTGAGTGCGCCATTAAAGGGGATGGGAGATGGAACTCTCATTGGTTTATTGCACATTATGCCCAAAACACACCTACGGGTTTCAGACCAACCCATTTTAGATTTACGTTGGGCATAAGAGTCATTTATCCGCCGTCAAAATAGCAACAGCGCCAGAGATCTGCCCACAAAGCTACTTGCACTTTGTGTTTCAAACTTGCATTACAGACTGTTAAAATAGGGCCCATTGTCTGTGTGGTGTGTGTATGTGTCTGTCTGTGTGTGTGTGTGTGTGTGTGTGTGTGTGTGTGTGTGTGTGTGTGGAGGAGAGGGGGGTGTTTGTTGCCATGACGAGCTGTGTGGTGAATGATGACAAGAGTGCTGGCGAGAGCCGGTGTCTCCTGTCTCGTAAATTATAATGACCCAGGGTTAATTTGGCAGCAGAGGGCCCCCTAGGGGTCAGTGCCGTATTTCAGCTGTATAATAACCCTGGCTCTGTGTTCAATTTACCTACTGTTTTAATTACTTGTCCGGTATACCTGGGAGATATGTGGCCACACACTCCATGGCAAAACATAATTTTTTTTCTATATTTTGACATTGTCATGATTAAATACCCCCCGTAGCAATGGAATAGAGTGAGATAGAAAATAAGGCAATTCTGTGCCTTTCTACACAATGATAAGAGAAAAAAAAGACTCTCACTCATGCACACACACACACGCACACACACACACACACACACACACACACACACACACACACACACACACACACACGAGCGCCACAAGCCGTCGACCGCAAATACACACACACACCAAACGGCTGTTCATTATGTGTTATTATGGGTGGTGGTGTGCATCGGAGCGTAGTGCTCTTCTCACGAGGTGTTCGAGAACACAACAGCCACTTCACTCCCCTCTCAAAAGACGACACGTGGAGAGGGGTGTGCATATAAAAGAGAGACCACCTCATTTACATCCGCCGGTGGGCCGCTGGTGGGCAGGCATCAATGTTACCGGGCCAATTAACCAGAGGCCATGGTGACCACAACACTGCAGCCAAAAGAAGAAGGCCGGCTACAAAATAAGAGTTACTTTGTGCACCGCAAACCTTGTTTAAGCCTTGGTTAAGTTGTGCAGAACATGTCAATCAACAGTGGAGCGATGGGCCCCAGTACCTACTCGCCATCTAGATAGGTTGTTGGCAATCAATCAATCAATATATTTCTTATCTTGTAAAGACTTTATTTCAACCTAAGCTTCGTTGCGGAGTGCATAAGCAACACATCATTTATGTGTGGTGTTTGGCCTTGCTCGTGTTATGAGAGTCGACTGTTCATCCATATAGTGAGCGCTTTGATCAGCACGTATTCCAAGGCCGGTGGGCCTGTCACGTTCAACAGGTCAATAGCTATTTTATAGTCCATGTGTTCTCAGATACAGCTGTCCTACTTTGTTAAAGCAGAACTTCTAGAGGGAGAAACACAGAAACTGTAAGGAGCGCCCTGATGGCTTGTTTCCTGTTTTGTTATGGAGGTATGGGAAAGAACAATCATTCACGCTGGTGGATGAAGGTTTCAGATTATTTGTTTTTACAAGTGTACTTCTGTACAATGTACAGCTCTGTTAAAACCATTACGGAAACTTTTATTTTACTGCTGGCCGAGTTTCTGTTTGTCAATTACACGCTTACAGATCTCCGCCTCCGGCAACATATTTAATTTAATCAGATATGAAGCGAAAGAAAGATTTGGATTCTGCCAACAGACTTTTGATATAAATGAAAGGTCTGAATTCTGAGACTCTCGCGTTTGTAGTGGTGGAGAAAGGCATGGCATAGCAGGGAGAATAAGTCTGCAGCAAAAGAGAGCTCAAATGGGAGCATCAGAAGAAGAAAACGGACATGGACAGACAGCCAACGCACAGCAGAGTAAGGGTTCTCTTAAATTGTTCTTAACACTTAACCGCTGCGTATTAGTGCTAGTGGTGTTCTGGTTCAACTAGCAAGTGTCCAGGAGAGTTTAAATCCTCCATGTTTATTAGTGCTTCACAAGCAGTGCTGGATTCATGAATATGCAAATGAACTACCGACCATGAATTATAATAACAGCCTTTTACAAAACTTTAGTTTAATGTATTATTTGCTGAAGACAAGCTTCCTGCCTTGCAGTATTCTTTTAGTATTTTGAGCACGGTGAGAAAAAAAAAACATGGGGCACATGCAACTCTGTTGTGACTCAGGTGTCCAGGTGTTGTGACTCAGGTGTCCAGGTGTTGTGACTCAGGTGTCCAGGTGTTGTGAGCGAAACAGTGAGCAGAGGAAAACAAAGGGAAACTTCTTGGTGCCTTTCCCTTTTCATACTCAACAGATGCACTTTCTATTCAGAGGCTGGGATTACATAAGTCTTTACTCTGCTTATGTTTTGGAGAGCCATCTGCCGAGTTTCATAATGAAGACAGTGTTCGTGGCCACGCAGGTTAAAGGCCATCTTACAAAGAAATATATTTAAAAGAGAACAATGCTGGAGTGTAATGCAAAGAGAGCCATAACATGGCTGTTTTTTCATCTTCCCTCTATGATCTATGACTTCGCCTACTCACCCTTATTTACACACACTCAGTGCCAAAGGAGACATCTCCATACATGGCCCTTTACATATAAATCACAGAGAACACAGCGATCGATCAAGACCGAGAGACAAATTAAATTGCCCTCCACATCTATAACTTCTCTCTCACAAACACACACACACAGACTTGGTGTGTGTGTGTGTGTGTGTGTGTGTTCCTTGTTCCTCATTCAAGACACATGGCCGACACTAGAATACATTAGTGTTCCTTCTGTGTGTGTGTGTGTGTGTTTGCCTGTGCATGCACATGCACTGTTTGCCTGTTATGTTTGGGTGTGATTGAGCTGCGGGTGCTGCAGGTCAAGGTGGTGCATATTGGTCTCCCCCCCCCCCCCACCCACCTCCACCCGCCGGAGGAAAGGTCTTTGATTAAGGGCCGCTGTAGCCTTTAATGAGCCACTCGCTCAGCCCGTTCACCCGGGGGGCTGCATTGACACCATCAACCCCCACACCCACCCCTACCGTGGGTGGGGACAGTGTGAGGTCTTCTTCTGTGGTAGGGCCGGACACACGTCCCTATGCCAAACACACGTGTCCAGAGCTGAAGTACGCTGGTGCGCACGGTGGAAGTCTTAGCTCCCCTCAACACAATGATTCATCGGGACACAATGTGATAAAAAAAAGCCGGCCGATGTCCGCCCCCCGCCCCTCACCCCGGCCCCCCACTGTGAAACTGTATTGCTGCATCTCTTTGTTTCATGCTGTTTTGTGTCTTTTGTTGAAGCATTTTTTATGGGGGGGGGGGGGACGACACACTGGCTTGCAGCAGGGACGGCTTAGGTGATGGCGACGCTTTTAAGTTGAAGTACCTTTAGAAAAACGCACATGTTGCGCTCGCTGTGAAGATAAAGCACATTAACTTAAACCTCTCTGGAGCAATGAGCCAACGCTGCCTTGACAGTGGACACTTAATAGTGGGCCGGAAAAAGAGGCATGGAGAAGCAAAGAAAAATAGCTTCTTCGAGCTAAAGTATGGATGCAGTCCTGCCCCTTGATGTATACAGTCCACTAATGAGTTTTGTAGCTTTAAATAACTACGAGCTACGCCTCGATTTCATGAGGGTTCTGAAATAGTCATTTTTCATTTGCACACACCTGCATTAAATGCAGGTGTGTGCAAATGAAAAATGACTGTTACTATCACTATTTATTACTGAATTATTGTTCTGCCCATCTTTGTCGACTCAAGCTGAGCTTCCCTTCCCAGGTCACGACCGGGTTAGGCTCTGCCTTTCTAACCTCAAACCCCATCTCGGCCTTCCCCACAACCTCACCCAAACACGCACATACACAAACACGCATCGACACAAACATAGAGAGGGGATTCGGGGGTCAGGTTGCGTTCCCGGTAGGATATCCAAAGTGCTGATAAGAGTAGATGCATACCTTATCGATTTCCTAATCAAATCAGCCAGCATTTGTACTTCAACAGTGCGTGACTGACAGTGTGGTTATTTCATCAGTAGGCTCGGATAAGGGCTCATAGCTACTGCAGAGCAGAGTTCTGCAATGTGTGTGTGTGTGTGTGTGTGTGTGTGTGTGTGAGTATTGTGTTTGCCGTTGACTTAGTAACAGCCAGTAAGAAAGTGCTGCGGTCGATAAGTCTGTTTAAAATGAAGTGGGCTTCATCTGGGGATAAGGGAATAAGAAGAAGAAAACCGATTCTTGTTTTTTGTCCTTCATTTCATGTGATAGATTTGCTGCCACTGTTGTGGAGGTGGAGATATCGTTATATTAATATGGCATGAGGCAATTAATGGCCTGTTGCATTCAACATGTAGGCCTTTGACTTCATTCCAGATACAGGATAGCTAATGAAGAAAAACACACTGTTTGTTTAATAAAGCTATGTCAAAAAACACTTCAGCTTTTAGGGGGTATTAATAGAACAGAATGTCAACCTTTTCAACAGTAGCAGCACCGACTCTTTGGGGAACCACATTTTCCGATCAAATTACCTTTCTATGGTGTCTTTTTCATCCCCTAGCTGGTGTCACAGGACTGTTCTGTGCCTCGCTTCCCATCTTTGGTACGCGATAAAGGAAGAGAAAAAACAGCTTCTCATGTCCTAAGTGTTTCGTTTCTCACACACGGGCCATCTCGTCGCTCAGCTGCATGAGACGACTTATTAAACAGCCCCAAAAGGCTGACGGGAAACAATGTCATTCATTATGAAAGAAAGAAAATTAGATTTAATGAGATTCTCTCGCAAAACATCTGCTCAGGCTGTGATTAGGCATCCCCATACCACTGCATTTTTAATGTCGGTGTAAAATATTGACGCTTTCAGAAAAAGCTGTGAGTTGACGAAGCAATTAGATATTGAACAGATCGACGAGGGTGGGTGCATTTGGTATTCTTCATGGCTCGCCCCTCTCCCCTGAGACTCGTTTTTTTCAGGTGGAACCGAGGGGAGTTATGAGGGGGTGAGGGTGCAGATCCATCTGAATCAATGGGTGCTTGAAGAGAGTCACGACGAGGAGGAGTTCTGGAGGGAAAAAGTTTGCATCGTTTGCAGCAGGTCACCCAAAGTGCGAGACAGAGCCGCCGTTATTCCGTAAAATACATTTAAGGGGAAGGTTCTCTGTCAAAGCCGATCAAAGCGCACATCAGGAGACCAGTAGCCTACGTGTAGACTGAGGACGTGCACTTCAACACCAATGTGTTTCACGCCGTTGCTCGAACGGGCCCGGAGGTGTGTGAAGCTCATTGAGGGGCGCACCTGCAAAAGGTCAAAGCCAAAAGTGACACGCAAACTGAATCGGAGACGATGGGTGTGTGAGCGGGCGTGCTACAAGAGCTAACTCTGTAACTAGAAAGAAATGAAAGAAACGACAGAGGGGGAAAATGAGCACCTTTGTAAAACTATTTAAACTCAGCACCTCACAAAATCGCTCGTATAACTTTTATAGTTTTGTACAGTATATAACTAATAACTATGGAGACACTGGCAGATACCCAAATTACACAAATACATCCGCTAAAATTGCGTTTTAATTGCTTGTGTGCTGGCGGATTCTAATTCATTTAACGTCCGAAAGTGCACTCAGCCGTTAGAACGGCACAGAGAGGGAACACACAGAGACCAGGCTCCCCTTGTGCTTCTTTAATTCCGTCCACACTTTTATGTATGCACCAGACAAACCCTTACTCTCCAGAAGGCCACATCAGTTCACCATCGGTCAATGATACCGACATCCTTTCGAAGGAAGATGAATGATGTCGGGGCGAGGGGGGAGGGGAGGAGGGGGAGGAGGGGGGGGTGGAAGCAATTAACTTGGCTGCACTCCAAATTTCGGCTCGCTCTGGAAATTACAGTGAAGTGTCATCCCCTTTATCACCCTGGCAATAAGGAGCCTGAAGTGGGGGGGGGGGGGGGGGGGGGGGGTTAGAATGGAGAAATAGCATGGGAGCGACGGGAAGACGATACGGGCGGCTATTCTCCGTCTCTCTCCCCTCTCGCCGTGGAGCTCCGAGGAGAAGAAAGACAGACACTGCCCGACAATGGGGGGCGTTTAACCCCGGCTCAGCTGCGTCTGAGATGGGATCAGGAGGAGGAAGGCAGCTCAGGGCGGGTCCATTACAGACCTATTACACCTGGGTTCTACAATTTTCTTTTTTTAATGAATACACGATTCCTTACTTGGGAAGGGGAGGGGGGGAGGTGTTCGACTAGACCTTTGAAAAAAGTTTCCTTTGTCAGTTAAACCCATGCAAGCATGTGGATTTGGTTCAGCAATAGCTTGAAATAATTTTCCTTTTCGGCTTTGAATTTTTTCAGCCAACCCTACACCTTGCACCTTGCAGCTCTAGGCCGCGTGATCTATATGTAGGTATCCATTTTTATTTATGCTTCCCACTATAACACTTACGTGCACTCGCTAGGCAACAGCAGAAAAGGCCAGTGACACCGGTGGCTAATTAGTAGCTCGCCTCATTACCCGCTTGCTCTCCATATCTGGCCCTTGCAATTATCCTTCTGCCTCCTTCACCCTCCGCACCCTGCCACCCCCCCCCCCCCCCCCCCCCCCCATCGCCTAAACACCTCAACCGCCCACACACTACAGCACCCACTACCACAATCACATTCAATTCTGATCCGTTGCCCTTCTATTCTGAATCTCTCTCTTTCTCGTTCTCTCGTTCTCTCTCTCTCTCTACCTCCCGCTCTGTACCTCTCTCTCTCTGTACCGCTCTCTCAATCTAACATAGCACAGATATTTAGGTGGATTTATGGTGGATTTGTTTGTTTTGGTTTTTCTCTGAGTCTGTTTAATATTAACTCAATTAGAAAACACAACACAAAAGTGTGTTGTTCTTAAATAAATCGTTGTTTTACTGTATTTAATACATTTTGCACCTCTGCAGACTTATGGATAATAGTGGATTTGGTTAAACCTGTGTGGGAGGGCAGTGAGCCATCAAATCTTTTTGTTATTTTTGCTTTATGTTTTATGTTGAGCCTTTAATCAAACTCCAAAGTCCTGTAAATCGTTCTTTGAACAAGGCTTGTCTGGCAGGTTTTAATATTTACCGTCTACGATAAGACCTGACAATCTAACAAGTGTATTTGCAGCACTCCAACTTTTGCATTAGTTATAACAGTGCAGCAGTTGCTATAATAGGCTTACTATGTCTCTCCATATTGATTGACAGCAAGCTCAGTGTCTGCATTAAAGTTGTAAATTCATATTTGATGTTGCTATTCCTTTTCTATTGATCTACTTCATATGGTTTGGAGCAGATCAATATCGGTGCAATACGTAAATGCTTTTTGGTTGCATACATTTTAATGTTGTATTGACAACAATTATATTCCCAGTCCATATCTATATTAAAAGTATACTAGACTAGTGTGTGTGTGTGTGTGTGTGTGTGTGTGTGTGCTTCTGGTGTGTGTGTGTGTGTGTGTTTGTGGGTATGCATGCGTGTGTGTTTGTTTGTGTTCTGATTAGTTGAACATATGCATACAAGCATAAATCCAATCATTCATATAGATTATTACATGTTTAGAGGTTTTGTTTGGAGTGAATATTCACATTTGCACACAGTGGTCTGACTCACTCTCATCATTTCACTGCAGTTCACAAGCCCTTGCATGCATGTCAGAGTGCTGATTTATCACAGATACACCAAAACCACCCCGCACATCAGGAGATATCTGATAGCCTTAGCCAGGTTGCATGCATGCTTGGGGGCCTGTGTGTGTGTGTGTGTGTGTGTGTGTGTGTGTGTGTGTGTGTGTGTGTGTGTGTGTGTGTGTGTGTGTGTGTGTGTTCACTGAGTTTTTAAAGGCTCTGGGGAGTCCATCTCAAAGAATTTTGACGAAAAACTAAAACTAGGTTTTAGGTTTTTAGTTGTATTTTTTAACTGCCATCTTATCTGCCATTTCTATCTGCCTCCTTTCAGTTAACATGCGTCAAAATAACAAAACAGTCAGTTCAAATAGAATGCGCATCATCACACATCTTCATAAGTGGGGGGGGGGGGGGGGGTACAAAAAAATCAAATTCAATGAAATAAAAACAAAACACAAACATGTTAGATGTACAAAATGGTGTGAGATTGATGAAATACAACGCAAAGCGTCGCCGCAGCTACGTGGGTAATTGCTATTTTGTAGGAAGAGATTTCCCTATAAGGCAGTGATCACTGGGAGGAATCCCAGCTGTGCCATTACATATGTGGGCTGTCACTTTATAGGAAGATGATTAATCGCTTCAACAGTTTACTCGCTTTTAAATGCATCCCTAATGCCTTATTCTCCCTCTGAGGCTATACATCAACTTACTATGCTTCTCATGCTTGTTGATAAAATAAACTTTCTTTCACACCCCCCCACTCCCACACACACACCACAACATCAGGCCAAGCATGCCCCATGGATCAAGTAACTGGGGGTCCGGGGGGTGTGCATGTCATCGTGTTGGGGGGTCCGACTAACAGGCTTGATGATGACCAAGGGGTCAGTGTTGGACCTGGAGATCACCGCCCAGCATGCAGTCAACGTCCCGACGCAGTGTGCGTCGTCAACAAGCTGCCTCCTCTACACACACACACACACACACACACACACACACACACACACAGATACACACGTAACTCTGACTTCTCTATTCTCTTTCATAATTCAGAGACAACTTTGCACTCCTTTCCTGTTCCCCTTTATTTCTTGGAAGGTGGAGGACGTACTTTTCCTGCCACTCACTTTCACTCCCTTGCCTTGGTGAGCTGTGTATTGCTCTCTGCAGCTCATAAAACCCCAAAACCAAGAAAACAATATCATCCCATTTGCCTCTCCAGCTCTCTCCATCTCTCTCTCTATGACAAGGTGGATTAAGGTGAACACTAAGCTTCACTTGCACACATACATACACCCACTCACACTTTGATACACACACACACACACACACACACACACTTTGACACACACACACACACACACACACACACACACACACACACACACACACACACACTCACTTGGGATCACGGCTGCTTATGTGGGCTTGTTGGAGATTAGGGGAAGTCCCGGTGCCATCCCTGGGCTCCGACATGGAGGAAATGAGAAAAGCGTCCGAGCCGCCGCCGATGTCAGCCCGTGTTTACACAGGTGTTGTGTTCACTACTGCATTGAGTTACTCATACATGAGTAACTCATTTATGTTCAGTTGAATTGTACAGCCTCTAGGTGGCGTAGTAACGCAGACTGTATGAGATAGATGCTAGAAGAGGAGAGAAGAAGAATGTAATGGAGGTTGATACAAGAACGGAGATAAAGATGTTTGCTGGAAAGTAACGCGTTCGTGTTGGTTATTACTACACACCGACATAACAAGTGGCGACGAGGATAAAGAAACAAAAATGGCTTTACTCGGCTTACAACCACCCTCTGCATTCCTGGAGTGCCCGGGAGAACCGAAGATTACGTTTGAGGCTTGGAGAAAGCTATTTGACAACTACTTGCTAGCAATCGGAGGTCAAGAATTTTCCGCGAAGAGGAAAAGAGCACTGCTGATTCACTGTCTGGGAACAGAAGGACAAAGGTTGTACAATACCTTGCCACTTACTGAGGATACCTATGGTGGTAGCTTGCTGGATTTGCAAACCTTTTTCACCCCGAAAGTCAACGAGCTATGGGTGAGTCAATGGATCACTATGTGGCAGCGCTGCGTGAACTAGTGAAAACGTGCAATTTCAGTGCAATGGAAAATTATATGCTACGTGATCAGATAGTAGAGAAAACGTGTTTGTCTCGTATACGTGAAAGACTGTTGTTGGAACCTGAACTAACTCTTGACAAGGCACTTACCTGAGCCAGACGAATTGAAATCGCTGTTGCTGACGCAAAAACGTTCACTGAGAGTGGAACGAAACTAGTCTCTGCAGTCTACAGACAGGGAAATAAGAAGGCAGGAAACCCCAAAATGAAGCATAAGCAAAAAACGGAAAAACTGAATGATTCCAGTCAACAATGCTACAGATGTGGCTCTGCTGATCACCTTGCTAATGACCAGTCATGCCCAGCTAAAGAAGGTAAATGCAAAACATGTGGGAAGATAGGCCACTATTCCAGAGTGTGCAAATCCTCTGCTAAGTCAGTCAATGAAGTGAGTTTGCCTGAAGTGACTGTCCTCAATGTTGGCAAGAAGACTGATGTGCAAGGAAAACTAATTGGAACCTTCACTCTGGCTACATCACCTACAAGTACACATACAAGTGACATGTTAGTTGACACAGGATCTGGTGTTTCAATACTACCTGAAAAACTGTACAGAGAAAACTTCAGCACAAGTAAATTAAGCCCACCTACAGTAAAACTGTTGACATACTCAAGACAGAACCTAAAAGTATTTGGACGTCTTAAAACGACAGTAACATACCAACAGAGGACTGCAACTGGATTTTTCAACATTGTGAAGTCTGGTACACCTCTCATTGGGCTGGATCTATGTGAAGACCTCAACATAGAGATTAAAGGAGGAAAGTTGGTGGAACCAACAGTGGACTGTGCCATGCTTTCACAGTCACCTAAGCCCCCTGAAACTACAACCACTTTGACATTGGACATGCCAAAGGCTTTGTGCATAAAGTGCAGATACGCACAGATGTTAAACCAGTGCAACAAAAACTCAGATGCCTGCCGCTTTCTGTACGTGATACCGTCACTGCAGAGCTGAACGGACTGGAAAAGCAGGGAATCATAGAGGGAGTTGATTCATCTGAATGGGTTTCCCCTATTGTAGTCACTAGGAGGAAGAACGGAAAAATCTTCATGTGTGTGGATATGAGAGAACATAACAAGGCAGTGGTCCCCGACAGCCACCCATTACCACTGATCGAGGACGTACTAGCTGAGCTGCGTGGGTCAAAGATGTACTCTACCTCGGATCTGAAAAGCGCCTACCATCAACTGGAACTGCATGAGGAGAGCAGAGGTCTCACTGCTTTCATTACACATGAAGGATTGTACAGATACCGCAGAGTTCCTCATGGACTAAGTTCAGCCCCTGCAGCATTCCAGAAAATTATGACAAAAATACTCTATGGGCCCTCACAGGAAGAACATGACACTAACCTGAAAGCTGTAATGAAGCATATCCAGGAAGCAGGTCTGCAGCTCAACAAGGAAAAATGCCTCTTCAGTCAGACTACACTGACATTCCTGGGCCACAGACTCTCACCTGAAGGCTTACGCCTCGTACCCACTGTACACGTCCGTCGAAGGATCTCATTGACTTTACATGGGACGCTCCCGAAATGCATTGTGGGTCCATCCATCAAATCGGCTCCGTCTCTTGTGTCCAAAAGTTGAGAAAAGTTTAACTTTTCAGGCAGCGATGGATCCGTTGGCCAATCAGATCGCGTTGTACGCATGTTATACGCAGATCGTGTTTTACCCCATGCGTCGGACACGCCCACTCTCTTCCGTCGACAGACGTGTACAGTGGGTAAGAGGTGTTACAGCCAAGCAATGGCCATGTGACTGCAATCCTGAATGCGCCTGCTCCTACTGATGCAGCCACCCCGCGTTCATTCCTGGGCTTAAGTGCATGGTATAGCAAATTCATACCTAACTACGCCAGCCTGGTCGAGTCAATGAGAGCTCTGTTGCGGAAGAATACGACGTTCAAGTGGAATGATGCAGCACAAGAGAGCTTTGATCAAGTCAAAAACATGGTGGTCAACAGCCCAGCACTGAAACTGTTTGACCCAAACAAACCAACAGTGGTCTCAACTGACGCTTCTGATTACGGACTTGGAGCTGTTTTGACACAGGTGAATGAGGCCCGGAGAGGAAGACACAATCGCTTTCACCTCCCGCAGTTTATCAGATGCTGAAAGAAAGTACTCGATAGTTGAAAAAGAGGCTCTTGCATGCGTCTGGGCTGCTGAAAAGTGGCGTGTGTGGCTCTGGGGAAGGAAGTTCCTGTTACGCACCAATCATCGAGCTCTAACTACACTCCTGACTACCAAGGGAAATAATCGAGCTGGACTTCGGGTAGCCCGGTGGTCTGCTCGCCTAATGGAGTTTGATTATGAGGTCCAGTACAGAGCTGGAACACTGAACAACATTGCCGACTGCTTATCCAGACTACCACTTCCTGCGACAGACATGGATTATACTGAGACCGTGGAGTCAGTCGCAACAATACTGGACGACATTCAAGCTCAGTCACTCAGGCAGACTTCAAAGTGGAGAGTAACTCCTGCCCTGTGCTGACCAAACTTCGCACACAGCTACAAAAGCCTTGGCCAAAACAAAAAAAAGTGCTTGACCATGACTTACAGCCATATTACCTGATATGTGATGAACTGGCAATTTTGGATGACTGTGTGGTCAGAGGCACTCACCGTCTTGTGGTTCCAGGGTCACTGCAGAAAAGGCTCATAGACATTGCACATGAGACTCATCAGGGCATTGTCAGAACAAAACAACGCCTCAGAGAACTTTACTGGTGGCCTAAAATGGACGCACAAGTTGAATCACTCATCAAAGACTGTACTACATGCAGACAAAATGACAAGTCAGTTACTACCTACAATGCTCCACTCCAACCTGTGCCTTTGCCTGACGCCGTGTGGGAAAAAGTGTCAATCAACATAGTTGATCCTTTTGAATCTGCACCAAGAGACTGCAGATATGCCATAACGCTTGTGGACTACTTCAGCAAATGGCCGAAAGTAGCTTTTGTGGCATAGATTGATACTGCAACAATCATTCAGTTCCTCATAGCAACCTTTTCACGGGAAGGTAATCCAAAAGAGTTAGTGAGTGACAATGGTACTCAGTTCACATCAGCTGAATTCAGAAATTTCCTAAAACAAAGAGGAATCGTGCACCTGAAATCATCTCTATATTATCCCAGTGCAAATGGAGAAGTTGAAAGGTTCAACAGAGTGCTTAAAGACTGCCTCCAGACTGCTTCAATCCAAGGGACACCCTGGAAGCCATTCAAAAGGTCCTGCCTTATGGATTACAGAGCTACTCCACACTCAACCACTGGAGTGAGCCCCTCACAGCTGCTTCATGGAAGACAAATGAGAACAAAACTCCAAATCATGGATATGACTCCTGTCCACGTAAACGAGAATGTGGTGCGTGAACGAGTTAGAAAGATACAGGAAAACTCAAAACAGTACACAGACAGGAAGAGGAGTGCAAGGAAGACATCCTTCAACCCCAGTGATCAGGTTAGGATTCGGAAGCCATGGAAGGTAAAGAAAGGGGAACAAAAGTTCACAAAGCCAAGAACTGTGGTGCGGAAGAAAAGCCCATACACCTACCTGTTGGATGATGTTAGAATCTGGAACGCATCACATCTTTCTGTACTACCATAAATGAACACTATGGACAATGACTCTGAACAAACCAAACCTCAACGAGAGACAAATGTGGACAGTAGACCTGAGAGGTTTAGGCAACTGCCTACCTGGGCTAAGGACTATGTCCTGTACTAAAGAAGCTGCATAAATATGCCTTTTGTTGGTTGTTAAAGAAAAGAAAAGTAACACGTTCATGTTGGTTATTACCATAGATATATATAGAACACTAGATGTCTCGTCCGCGCTGCTGGCCAATGAAGTCGAACGTCCGCACTGGCGGCCATCTTGCCCTGGTAAGCTCGCTCACCCATAACGTGTTGGTAGTGGTACATGTACTTTTTAAATAACCATAACTTGCTCAATTTTCAACCGATTTTCAAATGGTTTGGTTAGTTATAAACGTCAGAGATGTAGTTATGACACTGCATACTTATTAATAATTATGTTATGTCTAAGTAGTAGTTTGTAAGAAACCAAACCGTTTGAAAATCGGTTGAAAATTTAACAAGTTATGGTTATTTAAAAAGTAGGCAACATGTAGCACTACCAACACAATGTTATGGGTGAGCGAGCTTACAGGGGCAAGATGGCCGCCAGTGCGGACGTTCTAGACTCCGCCGTAAGAAAAAAAAAAATAATAATCTAGTGTTCTATATATATCTATGGTTATTACTGCACACCCGACATAACAACAGGCTGCAGCTTGGCTGTGCCACACCTGCCGACAGTGCGATGCAAGCTCGGTTCACTTGTTATCCCAATGATCTCCAGTTCAGGCACATCAGTGAAGTGGCTCTCGGAAATAAAGTTTGGGTGTCAGGGTTATTAATATGCCCGCATCGGCATCCCATCTCAATTTGTGGTTATAGATGTCTGCGCACGTATACAAGTATAGTGACCGCATTAGCCGCAGGCATTTAGGCGTACGAATGCGTGATTGTTTTTATTTTTTATTTTTTTACATCCATCCATCAATGAATCAATCCTTTTTGTCTTACATCCATCTGCGTGTGCACGTGCATCACCTACATTCCTCAGCGGACACATCCCATCATTGAACTCTCATTTGCATAAACCATTACTCCGTGCCTTCGCCGACCAGCCGATAAATCCTGGAAAGTATTCGTGCATGGCTGCAAGTTTGCAAATGGTCTGGCAATTTATACGAGGGGAGGGGGGAGGGAGGATTTATGTGTTTGACAAATGCAGATTGAGCGAACGATGGAGGGACTTCTGATTGGTTAAACCCAATGCTGCAAAGCCGCAAGGCTTTTTTGTTGTTGATAAGTCGCTGTGTCAGAGTGTGCTTTTTGGGGAGCGCCCCTCGCTCGCACCTTATTCATCTCAACAAGCCAACATTTAATATTGATGACTTGGTACGTCATCGTTTGCACCATTGTTTTCCTACTTTTTATTTTTTTATGACAGTGAGTGTTCTGCGTTAAATGTTAAACTATATAATTGACATCCTCCATGTCGTCCCGCCGAACAATGGTGTGTTATTGAACACATCCTCCCATCTGCCAGTTCCAATTACAGCCAAATGTTTGCTCTGCAGAAGCACATGGGCATCATCAATAAACACAAAGAAATGGGGGGGGGGGAGACATAGATTTCCCTACACTTGCTGAAGTTTGTGTTCCCACACAGCTGGAGCTGGGCCATGCTAATTTACACTGTGTGTGCGTGAGAGTGTGTGCGTGTTTGCATGCCGCATCAGGCAGCTGAGTTGACATTCTCGGGTGATAGATTCCAAGGAAAGGACAACACAGGCGGGGGAGTGAAAACGTCCGGTTTCTCTCAGAATAAAACACAGGTGAGACAAATGAAAACCGAAGCATGCTGCCATCTGCACAGCAGCACCTTGACGATGGCCAGGATAGGAACCATGCCAAGTCCTCTCCCGTAATGAAACGAGGATACTGTGCATTCTGCCACCTCCCCCCCCCCTGAGGAAACAACATGATAGTAACCGTTTGTCTTAACGGCCATGAGTAATATCACTGACTAGAGTCATAAATCTTTTAAAAACTCCCACCTCGCTTGTGCGCCTACTTAATGATATCGCCTGACAAATCAAGCTCCCCAGGTGGGTCTCCTTACCGCCAAAGGTCACGCGATGTTATCAAAGCCCCCCACCCCGCACCACCCCGGGTATTTGCCATTTGAACCCCCTCTTGTCACCAAGAAGTGAATTTGCCTCGCATTCCAAGTTTGGATTTAGCTTCCACACCACAGGGGCTCTCTATCTGTAACTGGCAGCTTTGTTTGAATAGTCGGGCAAATCCTGCCAGAGCTGAGCCAAACGAATTGCATAAATCGTCAAGCCGTCTAATTAAGGAGCACTCAGCGGCGCATGCCGATGAGAAGGAGGAGCGGCGTGTACATGTCTGGATTGACAGTCATTATCGCTCCCGCTGCAGCGGAGGCGCACACATAGACACAGACAGACGCACACAGACAGACAGACGCACATAGACAGATGCGCACACACAGACAAAGACAGACAGATGCGCACACTGACACAGAAGGCACACAGACAGACACACACACACACACACACACACACACACACACACACACACACACACCCCATGTAGTAGCAGGCCTTCTCTACTCAAGGTTTCACACCATCATGTACAAACTTGATTGGGACTTAGAACAGCATCCCTCCATTTAGGAGACTAACCCCTCTCTCTGCTGATCCCCCTCTCAACACTTCTATAATGAAGGCTATTATCTCCAGCACACATCTTTCTGCTTAATTTAAGACACCTCTCTGGGTATCCATCACTGAGCCACCTCTGCTGCGGTCTTCTTGGTGAAACCCAGCCTTCCCCTCTTGCACACACCGGTGATTTATTTCAATACCGAGTCGCGTATAGTCCGCGTCTCCTCGCTGTAGCTGCAGGATAAGAAGGCACCTTGAACATTTTCTATCCCCCACCTTTTCATTTTAATTAAGGCGCCACCGTTTGAAAGTTCATCAGTCCAGAGTGCCTGTCAGCCGGCGTGATTGGACAGAAGTTGAAGAGGGGGGGGGGAGGCTCTGTGGTTAGAGGGAGGGAAGGGGGTGGTGGGGTTCATTATTTAGATTTCATGAGGGCATGTTAATAGGCTACAAAAATAAGGTCAACGTGTGTGTGTGTGTGTGTGTGTGTGTGTGTGTGTATGTGTGTGTGTGTGTGTGTGTGTGAGGGAGAGAGAGAGAGTGCGTGTGATACATTTCCTTCCACCGGTCTAAAGAATGAAAAATAACTCTTCTGCACTAATTGTGTTCAGCAGGGTCTGGTTGTCCGGACGACACTCATCGCTTGTGTTGCGGCACACTTCCTAATTCCCATCATTCATCTCGTGGACACGAGCGACAAAGTAGAGCGCAGTAGTTCCGGGCTAAGTGGGAGCCATGCGTCTTGATGAGGTGACACAGGGCTAACAACATCCACCAATCTCTATCACCTCTTCGGATCGCTCTGGGGGCAACCGGCGCTGTTCCCCAAGACCTGGGGAGGAAAGCGAACGACAAAGAGAGATTGAGGGTAAAAGCAGCAAGGGCAAAGGGTGTGAGAGAGCAGCCCGTTGTGGAACGACCAGGTTATTCATTCTCAGCTGGTACGTGTGCGCCGTTCAGTTGGACCACCGGCCGGGTTAGGGGGGGATCCATCCCCCCCCATAGACCTCTGAAGAATAAGTCCCGCCTCCGAGGCTCCGGTTCCCTCGGTCAAATGTCAATGGGAAATAACATGGGGTTTATGAATGATCGTACATAACAAACTCTGTAGGTGGCGAAGAAGTAAAAGCTGCGTCACGTTTTGAACTACACACCTGGGTGAGTCATGACGTCCTGCGCAGATCCGCATTAGCATAATGCTTCTTCATAATAGATTACTACTTTAACGGCACAACAGTCCAAAGCTTCAGTGGAAACTAGATGGGAAAAGTGTGTAGTTCAAAACGTGATGCAGTTTTTATTTCTTCGCCACCTACAGAGCTTGTTATGTACAATCATTCATAAACCCCATGTTATTTCCCATTGACATTTGACCGAGGGAACCGGGAGCCTTGGAGGCGGGACTTCAGAGGTCTATGCTAAGAATATATATGCGTACACTCGTGGTATTCACGGTGATGTTGAGCCTTTTTTGGATAGAAGTGCTGAACAAATGCTGTGTGTTATATATTACATGTAGGCCTACTGCAGTCAATGGTTCTCTCTGACTTTAAGAGGTTTGGTTGTCCGTCAGGAGCAGTGTATTGAGTAAAACATCATTCACAGCCCTGTTGGATGACAGGGTAAAGCGTGTTTTTCTCTCACTCCTTCTTACAAGAAGACCTTCTAAATGCTGAATGAGATTCCAGGAAGGGGCTGTCCGGGACTCTGTGTACTGCAGCGGCGGAGAGAGAGCAAGCCTGCCACGGCTTTCTCTGGCGACCAAGGTCACCTTGAACAACACGATGATCTCCAAACTGATTTAGGCTGCTAAAGTGATGCTTGATGGCAGGTTATTAATCCTAAATATCAGCCTTGTTTCTTTTAGCACGCTTCGGAGGGGAAATAGTCGGAGGGGAAAAAAAAAATTATAGCAGACGTTGAAATCCAGGGGAACAGACCTTTTACTTACTCTCAATTTATATTTATTTAGACCAATCACGATGCTGGCAGCAGGTAATTGGCTAACCGCAAACACAAACTTGGCCGGCAGTAGTTTACTTTAGTGGGTGGTTAGACAAACTAAAACATTGTCAGGACTCCAACGTTGAGGAACAGGAAACAAGGCGTAACGCCACTGTGGCGTGTGGGCTGTGTTCCAAAACACTTTTTATTTTTACTTTAGTACATACCGCATACTGTGTGCAACAGTACGTACTTTGTAAGGGTAGCTGCAGC
The DNA here is from genome assembly GCF_964030765.1 of Micromesistius poutassou. NCBI lineage: Eukaryota > Metazoa > Chordata > Actinopteri > Gadiformes > Gadidae > Micromesistius > Micromesistius poutassou. Next base: position 8,753,695 of record NC_140281.1, read on the forward strand.
ACAAGTACGTAACGTCGACACCCTTACAAAGTGTGTACTGTTGCACACAGTATGCATATAATTGGGACAAACTACAGGGGAGTTCACTGATCAACACACCTGTCGTGGCCATCTCCTGCTGCACAGAGGATTGGGGGGAAGAATAGCCCAAAGAGCATGCTGGCTTACATACTGCGATATGCGACCAGATGTAGTACAAAATCCTGGTCATCTTTGGCATATTCCAGGTTCCCATACTAATGTATTGGGACATACTAAAATAGATTTCTGGCATACTGAATAGTACGGCAGCATGGGAATTGGAATGCAGCCTCACCTGGCCGAGTCTGGTTGGACTCTGGGGCTGGGTGAGGCTGCCCACCTGTTGCTCATCGAGTGCACAGGCTGAACCAGCCGTCACCACACACATGCAGTCCGAGAGAGATCTCCTGCGTGGCAACATGGAGCACCAGTGCAATGAATCATTATCTGCAAACCGTACAATAAACAGACTTCGTACGTCACCAGCCTGTGCCCTTTGTCTGGGGGAGCCCATTAAAAGCCAACGAGATGGAGTGTAGCAATCGACAGCTCTACATCCACACCTTGCAGTCTTAAGTTTCCAAACTCTGCGCTCTCCCCCCCCCAGAAGTTCAGCTGTATAGTAGGACGGCTGGTTCTGAGAATATTGGAGAAACAACACACTTTTTTTCATATGATCATCATTCCGTTTACAAAGACACAGCAGGGCACAGTTGCATTTCATTACACTGGTTTATTTGCTGGTGTGGAGAGGTTAGTTTGAGAAAACACCCATTGTTTCCATAGCAGCTCCCTGCAGTAACGGAACCTAAAGTAATAAACTGTTATATTAATAGTCCTGATATCACTTCTGTCCACACTGACAACAATGTAATAATGTAAAATTAAAACATGCATTTCATTTAAAGTGAGATAGTATTGGGATTGTATTGTTGGTACAAATAGACTTCACATCAAGTTCAGTGTTATACCAAATACTGAGATGTAGCTTGCTGTTAGTGTGGCAGTGATGCATAGAAAAAAATTAAGTAAAGAGAAAATAGACTGCTGATAACCTAAAAATGTGACGTAATTCGATACCGGTAAGTAACAACTTCCAACATTTTCTTTTGGTGGTGTTGGTAAAGGAGCCACAGATTGGGGAGATGGGGGGGGGCTGTTCACCATCCAAACCACCAGCAAAATCCACTTTCAGTCTACTCCTCACAATGAGAAGGCGAGATTGGGCTGGAGTAAATGCCTTTCCCCAGAACAGAGAAAAGTGTGGGGGCCTCATCATCCACACTAAAAGCCTTTTATAGGCCTGGCACGGCGGAACCAGCACCCAAGGTCATTCCTTCCTCCCAGCGTACGGACCGAGGTGGCCTGGTGGAGAGATGTCTCTGGGCCAGTGCACAACATACTCCCATACCAGAAAAAAAGTGAAACAATAAGTAACGGCACTACTTTTTTTTTATTTACCCCCCACAATTGCCATGGTTACGTCTGGACTCAATTATGGGGGGGGACAGAGGGAAAGAAGGGGTTCCAAGCGCTCTCTCCCTGAAACTCCCCTTCCCATCACCATCACCATCAACTCCTCCCCCTCCTCCCCCTCCTGATCCTCCTCCACCTCCTCCGTCCCGGTCAGCCCCAGATGTCCTGCAGGTAGCGTTTCTGCTCCCTCAGGGTGGCCAGTGTCTTCATGGCGTCCAGCTGGTCCAGCTGAAGCTCCGCCCTGATCATCTCCATCAGCGTGTCGTTCACGTCCTTCGCCATGTTCTTTGCATCGCTGATGAACAACGGAGAGGTGAGGTCATCGTAGGTGGGGAGGTCTTATAGCACTTGCTTACCTTTTTACGTCTGGAAACGCCAATGCTGTTTTTTTTTCTCTTTTAGTTTTCCTTGAAGTGGTACATCGGAGCCTCCGATGTACCACTCACTTTCAGGTCCAAAAAAAAAAAAAACATTGGTTTTTCCTGATCTAAAAAGGTAAGTGAGTGTGGTAAATGTACCCCTAGAGAAAATAACAGGTCAAAATGTTCCCCGATATAATCCCCCCATTCCATTTCCTCACCATGGACATCATCATGATCCAGATAATCAGAAGCTCACTATCACCTCCACCTCTTCATTGCCATCATCATCCTCCTCCACACGTTCATCGTCATCAGCTTCATCTTCCTCCTCCATATCTTCATTATCTTCATCCTCCTCCACACATCTATCATCATCAGCCATATCTTCCTCCTCATCTGTACCACTATCTTCGTCCCCCTCCACATCTTTATAAACCTCATCCTCCTCATCACAATCATCACCCCCCCTCCACCACTCTATCACTATTCTCACCGGCATCCTCCTCCTCCACACCTTTATCACCATCATCATCATCCTCCTCCTCCACACCTTTATCACCATCATCATCATCCTCCTCCTCCACACCTTTATCACCATCATCACCCTCCTCCTCCACATCTTTATCACCATCATCATCCTCCTCCTCCACACCTTTATCACCATCATCACCCTCCTCCTCCACACCTTTATCACCATCCTCCTCCTCCACATCTTTATCACCATCATCATCCTCCTCCTCCACACCTTTATCACCATCATCATCATCATCCTCCTCCTCCTCCACACCTTTATCACCATCATCATCCTCCTCCTCCACATCTTTATCACCATCATCATCCTCCTCCTCCACACCTTTATCACCATCATCATCCTCCTCCTCCACATCTTTATCACCATCCTCCTCCTCCACACCTTTATCACCATCATCATCCTCCTCCTCCACACCTTTATCACCATCATCATCCTCCTCCTCCACATCTTTATCACCATCACCATCCTCCTCCTCCACACCTTTATCACATCTACATCCTCCTCCACCATACCTTTATCACCATCATCATCATCCTCCTCCTCCACACCTTTATCACCATCATCATCATCATCCTCCTCCTCCTCCACACCTTTTCCACCTTCATCATCATCATCATCCTCCTTGTGATGCCGCGGCTATTGGTGCATCCTCACACGTCCGTATTGTGGCCGCACCAAACATTTCCCTAGTCTTTCCCTAGCTCTAAAATATGGATCAAAGCTAAAGTCGTATGGCCGCTGTATAATGTCTGTTTAGGAGATATGTGATGGCCGCAATGTGTTTGCTTATTCACTGTTATACAGTATAAACTTCTCACTGCTGTATCAGCTGCTCTTTCCCAGCTGCTCCTAGGGAGCGCGCTCCCGCCCACAGACAGCTATATGGTCCCGGGTGCGCGCAAACGAAGCAGTCGCGTCTCCGGCAAATCAATTATATTTATTTTGACATTTACTTTGTATGTAGTGGCATGTGTCCATGCATGAATGTTCACTGTAAGGCTTGATGAAGCGATATTTGTTATAGGTACCTTTTTATCACTGTTTGACGCATATTTATAGGTTGATAGGTAAACATTCCCGTGTGTGTTCAGTATATTGGTATGTACCAATTTGGGGTGGGTCTGGCCAACATATATAAGTGATGTGTGATAGTTGGGCGAGGGGAACGAGAGGGACCGAAACTATGATGTACTGTCCTAGTCCCTCAGTTGCGTGAGGTATGGTGTCGGCCATTATTACCAAAGGCCTTTGGTTTGGCTGAATTGTAGCCTAGCCTTTGCTTCTTGTAATTTTTTCTAGTATTTTCCTTTCCCTTTTTGCCGTTTTCCTTTATTTTTGGATTGAAGACCTCCTTATGCCTGGTGATGTAAAAATAAAAATATCACCGCGTCATTTTTGCCTCTCTGCTGCTTATTGTGCCGACACTTAAGACCCTCGACACTCTACCCTTAACACTCCTCCTCCACACCTTTATCACAATCATCATCATCCTCCACACCTTTATCACCATCATCATCCTTCTCTTCTCCTTAACACCATCATCATCATCATCATCACTCTTCTCCACAGCTTCACCACCGTCATCATCATCCTCCTCCTCTACTCCTCGGGTCCGGCCGTGCTCACCCGCAGACGTAGAGACAGGCGTTGTGCTGCAGCAGGAGCTGGCTGACACGCTGGCTGTGGAGCAGCAGGTTGTGTTGGACGTATCTGGGGCACGCCGGTGGCGGCTGCGAGACGGTGGGCACCGCCTCCTCCTCCGCCGCCGCGGCATCTCTGGAGAAGCACAGCTTGAGATGCGTCAGAGTCCCGCTGGACACAAAGCCCTCCAGCTCCTCTCTGGGGGCCCGGGGAAAAGGGAAGGGAAGGCACAACGAGACAAGCAGGGAAAGGTGTTCAGCGGTTGAGGCAACAGCATCCACAACACGTACACATTTTTTGTTACAATCATGACCATGAGTGGGACTGAAGTGAGCGAACGTGGGTGAGGAGGTGCTTTAATTAAGGCTGCGCCGTCGGCCTTAAGTGCCGCTCACTTTGTCTGGAGCGCTGCTTTGACGACGTCGTTACGCATCATCAATCTGTAAGCTCTACTTTCCTGGTGAGACGCAGTCTGCGACGGAAGCATTTGGCTATCAAGCGAGGTTCGTGGAGATGCCCCGCAGCGCATTTGAAGGTACTTGAAGGTACATAACCGCCCCACCGCCCCCCCCCCCCCCCCGCCCCCCCCATCAAAAAAAAAAAGGGTCAAAGCAAACTGCTCCGGCACCCACCGACGTTTCGTTATAAAACACAACGGAGGGTTGCAATCACTTAAATACGAAAATACAAAATCAAACCAGGTTGCGTCACAGTAACATTTTTTTAATCGTTCCAGGCCTGTAACCTTTAGTGCCCAGCGGGGTGCTGGTCTGCCAACATGAACTCCCTGGTGGGTGTTCACCAGCGCTTTGCTTGCTGCTGATTCAGAAGTGGGGAGGAAACGACAAAGGAGGAGAGCGAGAGAGCAAAGTTTGTGGAGCCTTAGTTAAAGAAGCAGCTGGGAACGACACACACACACACACACACACGCACGCACTCATCTCAGAGTGCCGACAGACAGACAGACAGACAGACACCAAGGATTCGCCTTAGGAGTATGTTTTGAAGCAATCCTCAGACACTTTTGTTTTAGCACTGTTTGGAGGCCGCAGTCTAAACACCGGGTTGCGTTTGCTCTCCAACAGGTCTTTATGTCGGCAGAGAGAAACACTGAACAAGAGATAACTTGAAAATCTAAAGTTTTTGAGTCACCTCACGTTTCACTGCACGAAAAAAAACACAAGATGAGTGTCGAATGAAGAGGATTAGGAGAGACAGGCGCCGTGAACCACCAGCACGAGAGGAGTGGAGTGGGGTCGCCGACGCCAGCCTTCCCTGAGAGGGACACGGTGGGACTAATGATGCGCTTTTACAAAACCATAACAGTTTCAGGGGGAGCTCTGGAAGGGAGCCTGCCAGGTATCCCGGTGATGTGTTTATACAGAGAACAGCGCTTGGCAATATGGCTAGACTGCTAATGAAGGAGATCTCATGCCGCCTCATTTTCCTGGCAGCCTGAAAATACAAGTCCATGGAGCGAGGGAGGAAAAACTAGAAATAAACCCTGCACAGGGGAGAGGGTCACAGAGAGACGGAGGGACATGGAGACTATTTTGGAGCGGAGGGTAATATTTGAGCAAGCTTTCAACTACAGATGTTAAATACAGAGGGAGGTGGGGGTGAATGGGGTTGATTTTAACTTGACACTTTTTTACTTTTGGTTTGGAAACACAAGAGGGTTCATTACATCCTGTCTCACGAGTCCGTCTTGGCGACTGCACCCTATTTATAACCTGGTTGAAATTCAACGGCCGACTTATTCCCCACTGGTGAGTTTTTTATTTGTAAGGATATGGATATGGGGACAATGAATAATGGCACACAAGTATGCAGGAACGTACGCATACACAACCCCACCCCTCCACCCCCCCCGGATGATGTCTTCCTGGAAGTTGGAAGCTGGAACTTCTCACAGCATGGGCATTACAATGTCTTTGGTCAACACTGGGATGGGGGTGTGCGTTTGATGGGACAACATTTGTGTGGTGGTGGGTGAGGCCCTAAAGAACAATTAACAGGAAACGTACTGAAATGTTGTGGTGTTTCAGCCGTTCAGTTTAATTCAAGGCCTGATTTGATTGCAGCAAATGTGGTGATTGGGTTGGGGCGGTGCCCGCCGTGTGTCAAGCTGTTCCTTATTATTAATGCCAAATCACAATAATGGCATTTGATTGTGTCTTCTGCCAAACAATCAGGAACCTACTTTGCTCTACCAAGGTCATGCAAGGCGTATTAACACCCAGTCATGAATAAAAACTTATTTGGAGGCAAATCCAAGTGGCTTATGACCACATTGTGGATGCACAGCGTGAATTAAAACATGTCCCTGAGCAGACTTCGGGGCACAAACTTCAGTGACATCATCTTCTGAATGTCCCTCCTCGCCATAGAAATACACAACATCACTCTCCCCAACATATCCAACAACAATGCCTGTGTTTGTACAAAGCCTGAACCAAGCAATCCTTCATTCTGAAAGTAAAGTCCCATTTGTACGCGTCTGTGTTGATAAATGAGGCAATGTGTAACAATTTGGAGGAGGCATTGTTACGTACATGGAGTGAAAAGTGCTGTGAGGCGTGCGGTGTCATTAAAAAGATGAGGTCTAGATGTAATCCCCATAATCACCACCAAACCCAATTTGTCACTACTTAACATCTTTACTCATGGAAACATAAGCGTGCCTTGCGCACTCGAGGCAGGAGAACCATTTATTACTTATGTAGAAGTATAAATACCTTTATAAGAAAACAGCACTGCTTCAGTTAGGTAAAAGCTAACCCACACCGGAACCAGTGTACAGTGGTCCAGTTAGAATTGTCCCATTTCAAACTAGTTTCCACTTCAAACTTAATGCATGCATGTCGTTCATAAACTACATACATTACAACGAATGAATGTGTCAAGAAAATATATTAGGAAATACATCAATTTTCAGAGGAATGCTGTGGGAAAGTCAAAAATGTCCAGCAACGAAAAAAGAATAAATATAAAAAAAGTATCGCAGCAGGATTCTCCCCCTGCAGCCTTTGCCCTGGCAGGAGGAATTCCACTCCGCCGAGCACACATCGGTTGATTTCGGCGTTTCATCAAAAATGGAAATAAAAGGAAAAAGATCAAAACTCTTTGGCCGCTTTACGAGGGCTGCCACAATGAATAAATCCATAAAGAGACAGGGCATTACAGCTTTGTCCACACCCCACCCCCCGCCCACCAAAATACTCTCATCGCTATGTGTATGTCGTAGGCTCTATGCAAATGTGTGTGGGTCCCAAACAGCCCGTTTAAAACACTGTGCCAATCAATCTCACCTGAATAGGTAATCTCCGTCTTTGTGGCGGCAGCCAAAGAAGAGCCAGGTCTCGCCAAACGCAGCGTCGGGGCTGTCTCGCCTCTCAATTTCCCTAGGAAAAAGATAGGTATAACTATAAGGAACAATGGGTTCTAGGGGATAATCAATGCAGACAGAGGGGCTGTAGAGAGTAAACGGGAGCAGCGCTGCCATTAATTGTCTGTAATAAGAATGAAGGGAACGCTGGCAATTAGCAGATGAATCACGCTCGCTGTGTGTGTGTGGGGCAATGAGAACATTAACACCACGTCGTTAACGCGCACCCAAACAACAACAACAAAGGAGGCTGTCCCCCGCCAGCGGCTTGAGGGAGATGACACTTGGGAGGCCAGTCCACAGTGTGTGTGTACGTGCACGTGTGTGTCTGTGTGTGTGGTGCACGTGTGTGTGTGTGTGCATGCCTGTGTGTGTGTGCACATGTGCATACACGTACCTGTGTGTGTGTGTGTGTGTGTGTGTGTGTGCCCGAGTTTGTGCATGCACGTTTGTGTGCACGCGTGAAGCCGAACACTTGAAAAAAAGAGGGAAAAAAGGACGACTCAAATGTCGAATGGAAACGTGATTCCTTCCGTCATTGTGTGAGGATGCGTGTGTGAATTTGGCAACTCTCCCAGAGTGCTTTGCAGCAAGTAACGCCGGCGTGATGACACAGTGGGGCCTTTTATGAAGCAATCAGTCACATGACCCTTTAATGGTGGGATGGCTTTAACTGATACCCTATATCTGGGGAGGAGGATGGAGGGGGGAAAGAGAGGGAGCTGATGGGAGGAGAGACTAAGGCGGGGGGATCTGCCTCCCTGGAGAGACATGGAGATTAGGCTCCTTATGTTGGGCCGCTGCGTCTCCTGAATAAGCTACTGCGCCCTCCGTCGGGGGTGGCGCCCGGGGCCGCTCACCCGGAGATAGAGCACCACTTTGTTTGCTTTTTACTTCAACAGCGCTTTCTTTGCGCTCATAAAAACACCCAAACGGATATTGTTTAGAATGGAGCTGTATGCGCCCCCTCATCCCCGCCCCCGCTGTAAATAAAACCACCACCGCTGATCCACTGGTAATAGTGAAGAGTAGATGAGACTGAATCATTTGATTAGTAGGAATGTTAAGGCAGAGGAAGTTTGTTATTCACCTAGGGGTGGGGAAAGGTGAGAGGGGGGTAGGGGGGGGGACAGGGGGTATGGGGGGCAGAGCTCACTCCAGTCCAGACCCCTCCAACCATTAGCATCAGGGAAGAGTTGCCTCTGATCTACAAACAGCCTGGAGTAAACTAATTTCTGTTAGGCACCTCTGCCCCATCACCCCCCCCCCCCCCCCCCCACTCCCTCTCTCTCTCTCTACCCGACTCCCTCTCTTCAACTCTCTCGCCTGCCCTGGAGGGATCAATACCAATATGAAAAACCTGGATCCCATTCTGAGCAGACCACTCTGGCCTCCCTCCCTGCATACAAATCAGATCGCGATGCAAACCCATGGTGGAAATACAAAACACACACACACAGACACACTAAATTAGAATGTACCAGCGACACCAGGGGAAGAGCCGAATATGCGGTGGAACTCTATTTGGTGTCAGGTCCCGGGGGGCGTTTGCCTCTCAGCATCATTCAGATGAACGCCGGGCGGTACAGGGAAGGGAGAGCGGGATGCATGCTGGGCCCCGAGGACGAGGCAAACGCAGTGATTATCGCGTGTGATCTCGCGTCCACCATGAGTGGCATGAAAGAAGCTTCCAGCTCAGCGTGAAGAAGATTCACTCTTCGAAGGCACGGAGGAAGAAAAACAACAACTACTGAACCGAAGGCAAACGAAAAAACAACGCAAGTTGCCAAACAACGCTACTCCGGGCTTAATCAGCGGCTTGTGTTACCGCAAAATGATTACTCCCATTTACAAGCTTTTGCTCCCGCATGTTGAAATTCAATCACATTCAGCCGAATACAGGCGCAGCAACACGGGCTACAATTGTAATCAGCTGTCTGGTTGGAATGATAAATGGAGACCTGGTGTTTGTTTATGCTGATTCACACTGCGATATTGAACGTGCTAAGCCCTGCACCTGAGCTGACTTAAACAATGTTATGCAAGAGTCACGTTTCTTAGGAAGCTTGTTAGTAAGACAGTGCAACGCCTTACCCCCTTTTTTTTTATCTGTTCCCAGATTTCTACATCTGGGCCTTAAAAAAATGATCACTAGGATATTATTTTCTGCACGTTCCATTCCTCAGCCTTCGATAGAGGCTATACCAAAGTAATCGATGCCAGACGGTCCCAGAGTGCACTAAAAGCATCACAGGTGCCACCAAGGGTGGCTCTGATCACATGCCAAGCCTCCTATTGCACTTGATGCCGGTGGTACGACAGAGTTTTGAAAACAGCGGCATCGATTAGCAGAGGGAGATGGTGGAGGCTGTGCTACGGGTTTCTAGAGGACAGGATCGAAACCGTGCCGCGTGTTGTCCTCTTGCTGACCAGCCTTGAGGCGTGTGTACAGCATCCCACTGACAAGATGGCGATTGTTCTTGTCCCCCAGTGACAGGTCCTCACTGACAGCCATTGCTACAAGAGCGAGAGCGAGAGAGAGAGAGAGAGAGAGAGAGAGAGAGAGAGAGAGAGAGAGAGAGAGAGAGAGAGAGAGAGAGAGAGAGAGAGAGAGAGAGAGAGAGAAAAGCTGCTTTCACATATGACCTCCGTCTTTTCTCCGCATTTGTGGAGCAGGAGGTTCGACCGTGAGGGTCATTCACACTTATTCACACTTGATGCCCGATATGCGGAGATCGGTGTCAGTAGAATCTCCGGCTGCTTAAGGGGGGGGCGGGCTTGCAAGGGACGGCATATGACGTAAGGTCGCAAGAGGCGGGATCGGGTTTGTTTTGGTTTGACCGCAGACAGCACGCAGGCATAACGGGCAGAACTCATCGCGATCATGTTAAATGTTGCTGCAGCGATGCATATATTCCGTTGCATCCACAACATCCGCATCGATCGATGAAAGATTGGAGCATGAGTTACAGACAAATAGAAGAAATGGCGAACAAGAAAGGTGTCACAAACGACTGCGTTACCGGAGGAAGAGAGCGTCTTTTTTGGCTTCATTTCACATCTAACCAACACTGGGACAAATGTAGTTGATTTCTGTGTTTAACTGAGAAAACAGGGAGTGGAAGGACGGGACCCTATAATGTTCAGCTAACTTGTCAATAATAATTGTTACGAGAGTAGCGCATGTGTGTGCGCAAGAATGGCAGTGTGTGTGTGTGTCAGTGCACGAGTGAGGAGAGCGAGCGGTAGCGTGTGACTGTAAAGTTAGTGAAACTAAGAATAAAGTACACAGCCTGTCAATAATCGGTGGCCGCTTCATTCCGACCATATTCAAACCTATAAGCAGACCCACTGCCGGTCAAAGTCAAGGGTGTTACTCCCGAGAGAATCGACATAGCGGAACGTCACGTCTGTGCTCCTCGACTATGGTCTGGGAGCCGACAGCAGGAAAGGTGTAACATAATAATAAAAATATTTTTTAACTCGACACGTCGTCATCAACACGCCCACTCAACTGATGCAAAATGCCGACATCCTACTGCTCATTCACATATAAGGTAATTAGCATTTCCTCCGGAGAACATACTACTTCGGGGATAGCATTTTTTCAGGAGGTAGGTCCAATGTCAGGATATGTCATTCACATACACGGCACATCCGTAGAATAGATGGAGAACAGACGGATGCACGTCCATATATGAAAGCAGCGAGAGAGAGAGAGAGAGAGAGAGAGAGAGAGAGAGAGAGAGAGAGAGAGAGAGAGAGAGAGAGAGAGAGAGAGAGAGAGAGAGAGAGAGAGAGAGAGAGAGAGAGAGAGAGAGAGAGAGAGAGAGAGAGAGAGAGAGAGAGAGATACAGACCCGCTTTAAGTGGGCCTGTATAGCATAGCGGAGAACCCTTATTACATTGCCTGCATATGCTCAAGCTTGATGTACCTCTCTCCATCAAGCCTACCTGTTGTTCAGCATGTGCCAACTGTGTAGCAGCTTGCATTTTATGACCAAGAAATTGTTGATTTTTTGCCAGTATAATACCTTCTGTTAGACAACAATATAGATCAGCAGCTGCAAGCATTAAATGCTACAGGACATTTGGTTTATTTAAATACAACAACTCATCTTTATGTTTGCATCGGAAAAACATCTCACCCCTCCCTTCAGGCATATCCCATACGCTATCTATCATATATGCGGTTTCAGGAACAGTACACTGCGTAAACACACGTGAACACGTGTTCATACATACTCAAATGCCCCAGCTTCCCTGTGATGTGCCACTGAAGATGTCATTGTGAATTAAATCAGTCATTGTAGATAAGGAACAAACCGAATCTTCTGGATTTCACCAACAGGATATATCACAGCCAAAGTGTCATATACAAAGTGTCATATACCTTTATTTCAGTCTCTCCATCATCCCTAGTGCTAACCAACAAGGCAGAGCAACTGCAGTGCTGTGGGCATTGAGTACCGTGCGTCTGATCCGCTCAAAGCCACAGCTGGCCTCGCCGCCAGCTCAGCCTGCCAGCCCGGCTTCACCATAGGAGCCGCCTGCACACTGCACCAGATGCCCTAGCCTACAGTCAAGCTCCAGTAGACAGCCACCACTCCCACCACTCCTCCCCTGCTGGTCAGCCACTAGCATCACACCAGCAAGACTCGGCTCAGCTTCTGCCTATATTCCCCCTGACCGGGCCACAGACAGTTCTAGCTCCGGCTGCAGGCTACCGGCAACCCATTAGGAAATCTGGGCCACAGCCAGCTGTCCCCCTTGCCCGGTTTAACCACCAAGTAATGGCAACAGCCTCTATTTCTGCTCCCCGACAATGGTTGCTGGAGCAGCAACAACCAGCCAGAGTTGCTGTCAAGCAGTGTCTCCTGCTTGACAGCAACTCCATCCTATGACCCTGCATCAGCTTTCCCCCCAGTCTGCACCTTGCTACCCTCAGGTCAGACAACCAAATTGTCCACTGGGACCAGGTAACCTTACCATTCCCAGCATGGAAAGGGCTTTTGACATCAGCCTACGGTATTACTTTGCCTAAACAACTTCAGCTTCAGGAAGGAGAACAGGACGATGCTTAAGAAAGGATTAGACAGCCTTCTTAGCCCATATAGGGATTTATTGGAGGACTACAAATACCAGTTATTGTTTGATTACCTTAGGCCAGGCCTATTCAACTGGCAGATGATTTATTAGAACAATCAGAATACATTTCCCCTGAAAAAAGCGGTTTCTGAGCAAGATGGAGCGCCTGTTAAATTTCCTCCAACAGGAAAGTGTTTTATCTGCTTTGTCCCTCCCCTATGACCCGCCCTTTGTTATCCACGTTGAAAAGGTGCAAAGTAGACGTAGGTATGGATTTGACTTCAAAATATATATTTTTGTAAATTGGGACCAAAGACCATATGTTTGATCTGCAATGAGGCCATCGCAGTAACACAATAATATACTGAGGAGCGCAGCATCACTCAACTTCAAGGGAACTTATCCAAAGGGTTCAGATGCTCTTTGAATCAAAGTGCAGAGCCTCGCTGTGAATTACCAACAGAGAGTACAGGTCGTGTTCGCAACAAGAGGTGTAACATAGCATCCCTCCGTGATGCAGGGATTCTTGGTTAGAAAAAGAAACCCTTTTTTTGTCCCATTCTGAAACAGTGCTGTCCTTGAAGATGTAGTGACTGATAAAGTGAAGAACATAATTCTGTCTAAGGAATACAAATGTCTGATCACACTTGTTACTGAATTGATTTATGGCTGATTCCATTTATTTTGATTGTTCAATTGAATAATATGAATTGAATTAACAATTGACAATGATTTTTACAATGATAAAATAGGTTCAATGTATTTCGATTTCAGGCACGTTTCATCGTGACCAGGGTGTCACACATAGCACATCGATTGCAGGTACTTAATAATAGGTTGGCTTTGTTATGGCATCTTCCTCTCTACTAGTATTTTTTTTTTTTTTTTTTTAATAAAGCCCAAAAATAGTTTTTCAATGTTATTCCACCACCAAGGACATACATAATTACTGGCCTTTGTTAAGAAAAAAAGTTACACTTGGCTAGGTTGGAATATTTTATCCATGCTAAAATGAGAAAAATTCAAAAAACTTTTAATGAGAAAAGTCGGTCTATCAGATTTGGACAGTAATATATGGGTACCGGTGTGATGACCAAGAGCTATACCGGTATCAGTCCGCACCACTCCCATGTCCACCCAGGTACAGTGTCCCTGTGGCACATCTTTGATCTCTGCCACAGATTGTGGCTGATAGGTACTCCAGCAGCATGACCGGGTCACTTCCTGATCGTGTCAGCGGTGGCACAGGATATTGCCCGGCAGCCACGGCTCCAAGCGCTCTCTCCTGACCCTGAGATGACCAGACAGCTCCTACTGGTAAGTGAGCAAGTGAGTGAGTGGAGAGCTTTCCGCCGTGTGCAATTCCCTGCTGGCGTCACGGTCGTCACCAGGTAGGCATGATCGCTCTTTCGATGACATGCGCAAACACGTGTCAAGAGCTTCACAACGGGGTCACAAGAATTCACTTTTTAGAAGCGAAGAGGATTTTTTTCTCGGAGAGAAAAAAGTGGTCAAGCTACCTGACCTCATGCGATACTGGCCGATATCAGTTTCCAACACGGTCTGTGGTTAAGATGTCAACCTCTGCACACGTTATGAAACAATATGAAGTAATCCAACGTACTGGAACACATATCAAGTCATCCAACAGCCGACATCTCAGTCAGATGAGGCCGCGACCTAGTTAAATAGGAGGTGGGGGGGGGGGGGGGGGGGTGCAGCCCACAGTCGATACGCTCGCTCAAACTCCTCCACAATTACTGGTAATGATTTACATTAACCGCTTGCCTCGCCGCCTGCTGAAGTCTTTACGTTAGAATCAATATTCATCTGTGCTCAAGTTTGACCCGCGCTCCGACCACTGCTCTGAAGCCCCAACACCGGAATTGATGGAGGAGGTGATCCTGGGTTTATTCCCATAGAGGAGAAGCGGAGCTTCTGAAACCATCCCTGACGTGATCGTAGCCGCGGCGGGCAGATTAACCGGTGGAACCTACTTGACCTAGACGTGTTTGCTTTTTTGTACTCGCCGCTATGCAAGACTGCCTGTGATGGAAGAAGGCTTAAGAACAACAATCTGCACTTAAGGGCCCGCTTCAGTGTTTGGATGTTCAAGTTGTCATCCAATGATATTGGATTTCACGCTGGAATAATTTGCTTTCATTCTGGTGCTTGCTCACCGTCCACCCTCACACGGTAAACTTTTGAATGCCTGCTCTCAGCTGAAAATGTTGTCTACTGCGTCGGTTCATTATAAAGAAAACCAAACCTACCAGATCGGCAGCTAACTATCGTATCCTTCTGTTAATTAAGTGGACAACTTTTCATGTACTTAATGTGGAACAAAAATAAGCCCACACAGACTTAAAAAAAAAAAAGGAGAGACTGAGAAATTAACAAACATAACAACCCTCACCACAGGGTTGTTATGTTTGTGTGCAACTACTTCTATCTTCTGGGACAGCATTATTTTTGTCGAGCCATTTTATTTGATGGTTTTGTTGATTTGCACATTGCCCGTGTGCTTATGTGTGCTGCTGTTATGCCTTCATTTCCCCTGGGGGATAGAAAAATAACCTCTATCCATTGATCGAGTGTGTAGTGTGTAGAGTGGGGAGTGAGTTGAGGTACCTTTGCTGCAGGAAGCCGATGAAGGGGGCTACCCCTGTCCCTGGTCCCACCATGATGAGGGGCGCGCTGGGGTCCGTGGGGGCGTGGAAGGTCCCGCTCGGTCGTATTCTCATGTGGATCTACGGTCGGAGGTCATTGGAGAGTGTTTAGACTAATGAGACCCATTACCGTGATCTTCCAGAATCCATACTATTCCATTAATGCAAAGCCTTTACTAATGGTTTAGCTGACCAACATCGACGGCAAACCTAGAACCAAAACGTTTGGTTCACACTGCTTTTTATTATTCAACCATGCAAACAACAACTTAGATTCCCCTTTGGAATGATGGGTGAGGAGAAAATCTTGAGGGTTTTTCTTCACAAAGAAAGTTAAGCCGCTGAAATGAAGGCAAAGACAAAAGCGATGGCATTTTCCTTATTCTTTTGCCATTTGCTTAGGCATTTCGTTAGACGTTTTTGGGTTGATGACATGTATTTGGGTTCACTAGAAATACCACTAACCACCCAATGTTGGCTATTCTGCAGACATACTTCACCAGAGGGCCTCTTAAGAATGGCATTAATGGAAGACAACACAATCTAAAAACTGCTTGTATTTGTATTTTTCCGACCTGGCCGGTAGACTAGAGCTAGGGCTGAAGAGAAAGTGAGAGAGATGGAGAAAAGAACAATGTCCAGAATCTGCCAGCCAAGGCTCTGCAGTAAAAGCAACCAAGCGTCTGGTTTTAGATTGCATGGGGCTTTAAAGGGATAGTTCAGGATTTTGGACATCGGGTTTCATTTCCAAGTGAGCCAGTGTGTTATTTATCATTGGAGACCGTTTTCAACACTTTTCATTCAGTCCTTCTAGTTGCAGAAATCGCTGGTGCTAGGCTAGCGCAACTCGAGGGGAACTGCTAGCCTGCCAATAAAAACAGTTTTACCCACTCCCAAGGCAAACCAATTATAATGCCAGACTATCAATGTAAATGTCTGTGTTGATAGAATAGTGTTAGAATAGTATAGTGTTAGTGTTATGTTTCGCATTGCATTTAGTTTATAATCCCTGTAGTTGGAAGCAAGCTACGGCAGCGGCGGACTGATATTACCTGGAGTGTGCTTCTCTGTTTACCTTCTGCTGTAGTGAATTGGTTGCTACACCGGAGCAAAGTGAAATTCCGCCGCTGCTGAGAAAGTAGTCCCCCAAAATGTAATGTGATCATTGCGATACAAGGATAGTTTTATTTCTAATATTATTCTATCAACACAGACATTTACATTGATAGTCAGGCATTATAATTGGTTTGCATCGGGTGTACTTTGGAGTGGGTAAAACTGTTTTTATTGGCAGCCTAGCAGTTCCCCTCGACTTGCGCTAGCCTAGCACCAGCGATTTCTGCAACTAGAAGGACTGAATGAAAAGTGTTGAAAATGGTCTCCAATGATAAATAACACACTGGCTCACTTGGAAATGAGACCCGATGTCCAAAATCCTGAACTATCCCTTTAAGCCAAAAGCCCCACTGACGTTAACAACCTCTCTGGGCCCTCTGCATCCACCCAATCTGCCTACATGGAAATAAGGTCCCGGGCCGGTGATGTGTCATGCACTGAATGCCAATGAACACGCTCAGTCCTACGCGCTTCTGCCTCTGTCGTTTCGCTACCTTTGGTGGCAGGGCTTGGCCGCGCGATGACTCGGCGGTCCCCGGACGCACCGGGAGAGGGGTGACCAGGTCCGACAGCCAGCCGCTGCACAGACCCTGGCGCCCCTCGGGTCGCCCCGGACATGCTGGGAGCTCCACCACGGTGAAGATGAAACGCAGCCTCCCGGGGTGCCTGAGAGTGGAGCTAAATCAGACAGAGAGAATCGATGTCACCAGGTGTGTGTTATAGGTGACATGTACACATTTAAAAGAATCACACACATACACAAGTGACATCACCTAGCTGAGCCGTACAGAAGGTAGCCAAGAGATTCTGTCGTCCAGTGAGGAACGACAGACAACAGGATGGCGGCCGGCACCAGACGATACTTCCAAAACAAACGCCTGTCGATTTGTTCCCACTTAAGAGATACAACTGGTCCGGCCCTCCCGCTCTCCTCCCCACCTTCCTTCTCTGTCTCTCCCAACGTCTCCCTGCCTCTCTCGCCCAGGTTCTCATTACAAGAGGAAGCACTCACGAGCACCCTCATCCCTCACTCTCAGAGTTCCACTGGGGGCGTCCATTGACCACAGCATCAATAATGCAGGCCCAGTGTCTCACCATCTGATCTGATAAACTACGAGTCACCACCATCCCTCCCCTTGAATCTCTGCTACCGCTCTCTAAAATACGAGAGCGAGCTAATGAGCAGCGCTGGGAGAATTTTGACAGTGCTTTGGATGCACTTAAGATGCGCGTGATGCGATACTTTTTTCAAAGCCAACGTAAAAGGTGGAACCGGTGTACCACAACCGCTGCACCGCAAATCAAAGCAGACCCCCTCGTATTCATAGTGCCTTCAATCATGCTTAGTTTTGGAAAGCATAAAATCAAAAAAAGAAAACACGGCATTACAAATGGATGCCCATCATCAACTTACCTGGCTGCTGAATACGGTCTAGACTGCAGTTTTGGAAGATGCTCTGAAATATGAAGCACAAGCCCCGCATACATCATCATGAGTCGTTAGGCTACATCAAATAATTAATAACAGACAGAGAGCACCAAGAACAAATTCAACCTCACTCCCGACCAGCAGCCATCACCCTGAGGTGCATTTGGAGGACACACTTCTATATTTACAACAGGGCTACTGAATCCCAAGTGTTCATATGTCCGTCCCCTGGGTAATAGACCTTTTTGCAATGTCGAACCGTGTAGGTGGCCTGTTTCTCAGCAGCATTCAGTCGGTGCTGCATACATATAGAAATGGCAGCACACGAGAACTTTGTATAATCCCCGCACCGCTCGCTCCCCTGCATTAAAGACACATTCAAGGGAGTCAAAGTCAATTGCGAGAAAAACTGTCTTATCCAATTTGTTATGCTCTGTCTGCTAATAATTACTCAATGATAAACAAAACTGTTTATAGTAAAGTCATGCCATATGTTTAAAGCTAGCTCTTTTTCGGTTCGCTAAGGCCTTTAGGAAGACTGCCAGCTGCATTAAATCACTTCTCTCTTTCACTGACACCTAAACAGTTCAGGGCTTTACAGGGGGAGATACCCACTTTGACACGTGAAGCCCACATTCTTTCTTGCCCTCTTGCAAGATGTGTTTAATAAATGGTGGATTTGGGCCACATTTTAGGGGAAGGTTTTAAACGAAAGGTGTATAATGGTAGGCAAGATAAGAGTTCCCAGGGGGGGGTCGTAGGATACAGGATAGTTCATTTTACACTACAGGAGAAAGTGTCAAAAGTTCACAGCAGTGTGATGCTTCTGTATTTTTACTTGAACTTTCATTCCCTAATTGGACAAGTTCCCTGGTGGGTGACTAACCCATCCGTCTCTCACTTTTGGAAAGGGAGGGCTTCAACTGTTTATACCAAGATCCAAGGTAACATAAGAGTGTAGAAAAACACACAGAAGGTCATCGGCTCCGAAGGCCCGCAAGGTATGGATCAACAACAAGCGAAAAAAACATTCTTTGTATTTCTAATCCAACTTTCAAGACCACTCATTTACTTATAATGTGTGATCAATGTTTTGTTATAAAAACACAAACAGGGCATCAAGGCATCTTGAAAGTAACAAAATCTCTCTGGACAACCAAACCCACCATCGTCCAGAATAGTGCTACAGGGTAAAAACACACACTTCTGCAGAGCAGCTGGCCACGTGGCGTGCATGTTAACTTAATACACAGAATGTAAACCAGCAACTCCATTTCACTGAGCAACGCAAAGTAATGGCGAGCCATCCATCACCAGTTCACATCACCGAAACAGGGATCAGTAGGATGAAACCGCCGGTAAGCGCAACGCAGGCCCCCGAAGAACACTAGTTATAGACGCTGGTCACAGAGTCAGACTATATTCCAAGACATAAAGTGGCAATCATTTGAAATCACCCATTTGGGACATTCCACGTGGTATTCATTTTGACTGCAAAACATGAGCACGGTTTTTCGTTCTACAACTGAATACCTACGATTTAGTAATAACTTCACGCTGACGAATCTACACATCTATCTATCTCTATATATATAGATTTATATCTTTATTTTCACACACACACACACACACACACACACACACACACACACACACACACACACACACACACACACACACACACACACACACACACACACACACTTTCCAGATGGTGCATTATTCCTTCATCTAAAAAGAATAGTACTATAAAGGATTTGAACTAGTCCAAAGGCAGTGTCATCAAAGCCTCTGTTGGGAGAAGAAGTGAAAAGCATGAGCTTGAAAGAATACTTGGTTCCCCAGCGATGGGTACGTGAACACTGACCACATTTTTATGTGACAAAACTCCATGAAACATCACAACGCGGCGGTGGGTGCAGATCCCGGGCAAAGCAGATATTTAATCCCTATCTCACACCTAACGCTTTTCCCGTTCACACCTGACTGGCATCTGGCCGTGGACATCTGGATGTGCACACCTCCTCCCCCTCACTATTTACGGTTGGGTTGGGATTGGAGGTGAGGGTGGGGGGGGCGGGGGGGGGGGCATATACCTGAGTGAACACTAGTGAGCGAAAATACCCTGTGCCTTACGGCTCAGGCTAATGAAGCACAAATGCACCCGGTGACGCGCTAATGTACCGCAATGGTGACACGCAGGGTCAGGCCTGGCCATTAACCTACGCCGCCTGGACGACCCTCCGTGCTTGGTGTCCTTGGGAAAGCGAGCCTGCCGCCCGAGGAGAAGTCAGCCCGGCTCGGGCGCCACCCGCTATACCCCGACGTCAGCCTTGCACCCAACAGCTGTTGCCCTGCGGAGCCCTGCAGCAGAGGATGAGGATGTCCTGAACGCGACTTCTGCATCGGTTCACCTCTGTGATAGGACAATGGAAAGGGGGGAGGGTGGAGGAGGGGGGGGTTGGAGGAAGGCGCTGCAGTGTGCAAGTGAGGTGACAGAGGTCATCCAGCATCGGGAAGGCCTAGTAGTGTGACACGGCTCTTTTTTTTGTTTTTTTAATAATTGAACTTCTACATAGAAGTATCCAGCTAATTTCACTGTCTAGTAGTTCTCGGTCTGAGCGTATTAGATCCATACTGGATGACTGGCCAACTATCCAATGAAGTGATGGAAACCTTTGTCGCCCCGTACATAAATATTTGAGTTGGAGGGTTGAAGTTGCGATGAGACTAATGATGCACGGTACCGAGGTAAGCTCAAGAGTCCAACCATATGTACTAGCTTGAAGTGGCGACAAGAACAAACTCCCCTCATACTATACAGCGCTTTTCAAACCACCGGGACACGGAGAGTGCTTTGCCAGCTCTGCTTTACAATCCCACTATACATACTCAGCCACCCACAGTGGTATCAACCACCCAACAAGGTGCCAATAGACACAGCATCGTCAGCATTGTCGGGAGATAGTGGAGCATAGAACGAGCAATCGTGTTGATGGTTGAAGGGTTTCAACTCCCCTCTGCAGTCTGTGATCAAACTTTACATGGGGAGGGGTTTAAATACTGAATACAATGTTTTAAGCCCTTTATTACAACTATCTCATTATAGATCCCTAATAAAAGATAGGCCCAAGAGTCAAACAAACATAAAACTCTTAAGTCCAACACTAAAACCGGCATTGATCTGCAAGTGACATTTCTTTGAAACCACTGACATAAAAATGGTCCATGAATTTTATGTAACAAAATGCCCATAAACACACACACACACACACACACACACACACACACACACACACACACACACACACACACACACACACACACACACACACACACACACACACACACACACACACACACACACACACACACACACACACACACAACTAGAGATAGGCTGACCCCTAGTGGACACAGACAGTATTAAATAATGTGCGCTAGGACTTAATTGACATAACCTGGGGGACATGCAAGGTACATCATGATGTATAACTAACACCATCAATACCCTACACCCAGGCGTCCTCCTGGCCAAAAGCCATTATCGATGACACCTTCCACCCATGTCAATCATAATTATCAGTAAAGACACTTGCGTTCGACAAACTGCGTGTTATAAGCTTAAGGCAGGAACCCTGACTATAAATAAGACTGGTCACTAAATAATTCAAGAACTTCCTGATGCTGTGCGGTGCTGGCTCGTCCTTCCCAAATCCACTACCAGCTCCGTAAAGCCTGAACTGAGATGTTTTCCAGAGCAAGGTATTCGGGAAAGGCCCTCTGTGTTGCTTTCATTTGTTCCCACTACTGCTGTACAAGAGTGGAGGTGGAACAGCCGCGACTACACCGGATGAAGACAAAGAGCGGGGAGGCGAGGAAACTCCGCCGAAAAATTACAAACTGACTGAGTATTAATCCATCAAATTCGCTTTCTAAAGAAACCATGGCAGTTTCATCCACATTGAGTCTACTTTCTTGTTGTAATCATCTCAGCGGGTGGGTTGGGTTAATTAAATTAACTTTCCAGTATCACATCTTTCCCCATCAACATGCATAATGTATTATGTATTCACCACACACACACACACACACACACACACACACACACACACACACACACACACACACACACACACACACACACACACACACACACACACACACACACACACACACACACACACACCTTAAATCCCTATTGGGAGACTATCAAACATGACAATGTTTAATATGGTACGAGGGGACTGATGGAGGGCTATCTCACCTATGAGGAGGCTCAGAGGCGGCGTGCAGCAGGAGAACTCCTTCAGCAGCTCCACCAGACACAGGGATGAGTCTCTGATGAACCTGTTGTAGTCTGCAGAGCCCTGCTTGCTGCATAGCTCCTGTAGCCTCCTCTTCTGCACACTGTCCCCTGTGCAGTCCACCAGGGCCCGCAGAAATGCCTATTCATAGGCAGTCAAGCATTAAATTGAATATATTTAGATGGAGATATGTTTTAGATTACAAATATATTCTGTTTTCTAAAGATAAACTGACATTCAGCACATTGAAGGTACAAAATAGATAAAAATCACTACATACAATTACAAAATGTGTAGAAAATTAGCTATAGAATTCAGTAAGGCCTAAAAGTAACGATATTTTGGCCATTGAAATCTTATCCCAAAATCAAGCTCCTGCTTGATTAAAGCAAGCGAACAATTTCTCCCCATTCATTGGGATATAAGATATTTTACTATATCTGACAAATCTTTCAATTTGTGCGATTCAGCATTTAACCATTTCAAAGCAAAAGCATATTGTATATCATGATCAGTTTTGAACATGAAGGTTGGATGAATATTTACATTGTTAAGAACCAAAACTAAATAATATGAGTAACATAATCGTTGAAATTGAAAGTAGCTATGTGTTTGGCCAAAGAAGGGAGCTTAACTAACCTTCTTGGGAACACTTCTGATTTCCAGGCACCACATGAGCAGGTATTGCACAGTACAGTTATCAGGAATGTGCGGTGGTAGCTGAGCACCTGCAGCCAAGGAATGAAGAAGTAAAAAAAGATGCAGCACAAGATAGAAGCTAATGTTCACCGGCATATGAATATATAAACCACAAGGTTGGACATTCATTTGAATGCAGTTTGAATTCAAGATGTGGTCACTGGGAGGAAGGCATGTATTAAAAATCTTGAAAAGCCAGCGGCTGGTGCATGAGATGGGGATGAGAGATTTGGAGCAGGACAAGATAAGTGTCAGAGGACACATGGAATGGAACCCAGAGCCCATCTCGCCTCCTTAATGGGCCACAGTTCCAAGAACTGGACATTGGGGCTGGGGAAAATTATGTGATTGGATGGCTGGTGGGAGTTGCTTACTGCTTAGTTTCAAAATAGAGCAGGCCCCAGCAGTTTAACGATTGGTCATAATGTTAGGCTGGCACACTTAGTTATACAATAGCTTTAATTAAAGAGATGGTAAAAGCGAATAACAAACAACAAAAATATGACATTTCATTTTTGTGTTGTCTTAAACCACAGAACAGGAGGTGTTAATTCTGTGCGACATGATTGGCACTAAGAGAATAACCCAGACCCAGATTATACTGTCAGACAGAAAATATTAAACCAAAAGCGTTATTTTCACAAGATATTAAATTGATGGGGGGGGGGGGAGGAATATGTGTGACATTTTATGAATCAAGTCAATACATTCATCCACCAATTTTCCAATTACATACACTTTAATAAAAAGGCTGTGATTTACCTCTTTTCTTGGTGTCTCTCCGCACAGCTAGCTGAACGCGGTGCTGTCTCTGGTCTTGCATGCCCAACCTGAGGAGGACTGCGTCCACCTCAGAAGCTCTGTTTGGACATAGGACGTCAAACGAGTCCCCCGGCATGTAGGACATCGTCGAATGGGCCTTAAGAAAATATAAAAAAATTACTATTAATGTTTTAAAAACACACTTAGCCTTTATTCCTGTAAAGTTTCTCTCTATTTTTAAGGGAATCGTCTTTTTTGAAGTAAGAATACACATTTGTGCATACTAGTGCACTTCCTTCATTATACAACTTGATGACATTATCAGAGTTCACTCAAGTTAACGAAATAAACAAAACTTCATGATGGGGGTGGAGGAGGTGCAGCAGTTGCCATGCAACAGCTGTAGAGTGTCGGCTTGACAGCTCAAAAGGAAAACGTACCAACACTTATTAGTAATTGGAATATGATTGAATATGACTGAGTAGGTACAGGCAATCATTCTTTGTTTCAAACCGCTACACCGTTTTTAATTACCTCCAAAAATGTTGTCACTTTACTTTAATGAAGCCACACCATAATAATAAAAAAAAAACATCTGCACACAAAAAAAGGAGCCAGATACATCATTTGCATATATTTAGCACTACTTTAGGAACAGAGTTATACTTACAGAGATGTCCAACTCTAGCAATAGAGCCTTCTTAACTGAATTTCCTCTGGTCATCTGAACGGCGTTGGTTACAGGCACTTCATAAAACGTCTCGGTATGCAACGATGAATTAAACTGTAAGGTTTAAACGAAAAAAGGACAGGTAAACGATGAGACAGGGGAGACCTCGTTTGTTCAAGGCTTGTGAAATGCCTAAAAGACTAGAACAGAAAGAAAGAAGAAAGAAAGAAAGATAGAAAGAACAATCTGAAGGACAGATCACCTGGTAGTCGGACAGTTTATTGAACAGAACTACTTACCGTCTCTTCTGTGTCTTCCGGCAGCAATGTGACCTCCAGGTAGGGAGGGGGCAGAGCGGGAACGTTGAGGGAGGACTGTGAGAGTGGCGGCAGGGAACATGTCAACGAGGGTTCAGCTACCACATGCTCCTCTCCGGCCTGGTCGGTCTGTGCTTCCTGCGCCGATTTAGCAGCAGCCACGTCCGACTCAGAGCTCAACCCTGTGACCTCCATGGACGGCAAACCGCCTAATGTCAATTTAGAGTCTGAGTCCAACGGCGCTTTGATTGAGTCAGAGGTCTGGTTGTCAGCAAGACTCAGGCGATTCAGTTCCACATCTGGTGGAGATGTGGGGGTGGGGTTTTCCTTTGCCATGTCTCTGAGGCTTTCTTTGAGTGGCGGATGAGTGGTGGATGACATCTTTGATACGGCTGCTTTGATCGCGTCCCACACTCCTTCTATCCAGGGATCCAACACAACCTCCAGCCTTTAACAGACGCCACAAGCAGCGACAACTAATCAAAACATGCAGAGGCCGGCTTGGCCACTAGAGCCGGTGGACTTGTAACCAGAAGGTTGCTAGTGCGACCCCCAGCACCCCCTAGCTGTGTCAAGGTGTCCCTAAGTATGGTTGACTCCCGCTGTTGGTGTCCCGCTGTATGGTTGACTCCGCTGTCAATGTGTGAATGTGTGTATGACCCGTTGTAAGTCACTTTGAATAACAGTGTATGCTAAATGCCCTGAATGTAGATGTAGAGACGTGACCAGGAATCAGCGGTATACATAAGTAATCAGTCACTTGCCCTTTTCTCCACAACTTACCCTGTGCCGTCATCTGCGTGTCCAGTTGCATAGAAATGATTGGCTCCGAGTTCCTGTAGCCGCTTGTCAATGGTCTTCCCGCAGTTGCAGAAATTTGCATAGTTTGTGTCTCCTAAAGCTACAGTGGGCAGGGGCAAAAAATAGGAGACTTAAACATGGAGAGGGATACACATGTGTAGAGTGGTTTTTGATAGATACATGATGGCAGTGAACAGAATTTGCCACATACATTTGAGGGAACACTATTTTATAACTTAATCTGATGGCTACTGAAACCTAATGTATAAAGTATGTGTAAACATTTGCTTGTTAAAGACGGGCATAATCTCTGGTAATGGCAATAACTCACAATTACATTCATGTGGTCCTGTGAGCCAAATATTAGATTGAAAGTGCATCTATCTATCTATCTATCTATCTATCTAGATAGATAACCACATACACTTGAATTAACATAGTGAAGGTAGAAATTTCAGCTCTGCATATATTTGTCTTTACCTAAGAGTGCATAGTGAAGGTTTTTAAGGTAGTCACTGGGCAGGGTCTTCGTCCTGATGGTCTTCACAAATTTAAGTGTGGTGTCAGGTGGCTCTCCATCTCCTGTAGTAGACACTATGAAGACCACAGGAGCACTCTCCCTCTCCAAACTGTACTGTCAAAAGGATGTATCTGATCAGTGATCAGGTGAACTTGTAAATGCAGCTGTATTGTCATACACTATGTTTGGCTCAGTAGGGCAGATTGTGACCGATTGATATTTTCTCTTGGGATGGTATGCTTACACACTCTAAGGCCATTGCATCTTTCAACACAAACCATATCCAATGTGTTTTTGTTGTTGTTTTTAGATTTCCTTGCATGTGTATGCTTGAGTATTACAAAAAAAGTTTCACACATTAATACATGAATTTCATTGCATTATATTTTCATATTCAAGATATGCTAGTAACATTAAGGAAAGCATGCATGCAGAGGGAGGCAGGCAGTGTGTTGGTTACTTACCTTTTCATGCTGACTTAAGCAGCTGATTTCAGCCACCAGCCCATGCTCAGCTGCCTCATCGGCTATCCCCTCAGCAATGGACTGAGCTTGCCCCTTCTGAGAACCGTAAAGAATCAAGAACCGGGGCTTCTTTTCACATGGCATTCTGGGAAAAAAGATAAAGACAAACCTTGTTAGCCTTTTTTGAAGTTTGCTTTGCATTTTAGCCTATGGTCCAATTCCTTGTAGGGTTTAACGTGTGGTCCGTTGGAATGCGTTCCGTTGCTACGTTTGGCTCACAAAATATACTAAAATACAATACTAAGATACTATTTACACTACTAAAGCTATTATAAACTCCTAATCCATCCGAGCTGTTAACCACATCAGTTGAGTGTTATTTCCAGGTAAAGGGGTAGTAGGCTACTAGAAAGATCAAACAAATTTACACAAATACTATAATAATGTGTGAAATTATAACGAAGGAATAAATTAAATCTTGACGTTCAGAGTCGATGTCAACGTTACACGTGATTGTTGCTTGAAGGGGCTGGACTTAGCAGCATAAACTGTCCAAAATAAAAACATACATAATAAAAATGTAGAGATATATACACACATGTAGTCCCCTCACCAAAATAATGTTCAAACCAGAAAGTCATCTAAAAAACGAGTTGATAACGTTGCAAAGCATCCTTGTTTGACATCACAGCCACTCTCTGCCCGGATATTACATCAGTCGCAGAACACGTGAGCTCGGAGAGCCGAGAAACTTGTCTACATTAATTAGTATTGGAGGACTTAATAAAAGTCACGTTTTCTAGAGTATAATGGTTAACCTGACAAAATAAAAATGTATGGCTTAAAAAAGAAAATGGAAGTGTCGAAGGCAATACCGATCTACACTATCCGCTAATGGGATCATCATTGATCTGAGGCGAAATGCATTTGTAAACATCGATTACGATACGTTTATCCACAGAAGGTTCAAAGCAAATAGGAAAATGTGACAATGTACCTGTCAAAGGATACTGCCGGTTTTCAGTAACTTTCAGTCAATTCCAGAATTCCCAGGGAGTTGTTTAGATGTTGATAGGTTTGCGAGACTGTGATTAAAGATCGCGATAGCACGATATTGGACGCAACCACATTGTACAAATACAATATTACAATATATTTACCGAACGGGTTTCAAAATAAACACATAATTAATTAATATCCGGAAATACATCACATACAATTTCAATTCAGACATAGGTATTTTAAAAGTCCAATCTTTTTACATGTCTTAGGGATTTGTCTCCACGAATCCACTTGGTCTCGCCCTCCCCGCCCCTAGATCCTTCCAGAAGTCGCCGGCAAACCCGTGTGACTTGCAGCCAAGCCACGCTCTACTTTTTCCTCTTAAAAATCATAATCTGTATTTTCCACGACTCCATCGGGGTCTCAGTCCTTCAGCAACATGTCGAGCTTAGGGACTCTGGCGTTTGATGACTATGGAAGGCCATTTATCATCATCAAGGACCAGGACAAGAAGACGCGGCTCTCGGGCCTTGACGCGTTGAAGGTACAATGGGCTAGCTAGCTTTACACACTGGGCTATGTCGTTCTCTGCTTCTTAGGGTTATTTGCGGAAAGTAGCCTAGTTCGTTTCATGACATATCCGTTTATATGATTCATCTCAAGTAATACGCAAACCCCGGCCATCTACATGGTTTCAGCCAGCTCCAGCGAATGTTAGTTCGGGGATTAATGGATGCTAACCCATCCGCCCATGTGCTTTTCAAGATGCTTTCCCCCACGTCTGGACCGTGCTGCTCTGCGGCGTTGCGTGTTTCTTGGTCTTAAAATGCATATTTAATTCACTTGCTGACATGATTCAGCCCAATGCATTCCGACTTTGTTGGTACCCAACCACAAACTGCCATGACCATGCAGGATGTCAAGTCTTTGGGGTACCGCTAATGCTAATTGACACATTGGCGTTGTTTTGCAGTCTCACATCATGGCAGCCAAGGCTGTGGCTTCCACCCTCAAGACGTCCCTTGGCCCCAACGGTGAGTACAACTTGAGGCCTATTTATATTAAGAAAGAAGATACTTATTCCTGTGGATATTTGCAAGAAACCAGGCTCGTTACAATGGCCGCGCCTAATTCAATGCAGACGCATTGACATTAAACATTTTCTCTATCAAACATAAATAATCCCTTACACAATTTACACATGATTAAACAATCTGCTTCGATTAGGACTTGACAAGATGATGGTCGACCGTGATGGAGAAGTGACTGTGACCAACGACGGCGCCACCATTCTCGGCATGATGGATGTAGACCACCAGATCGCCAAGCTCATGGTTGAGCTATCCAAATCACAGGATGATGAGATTGGTGATGGAACAACTGGAGTTGTTGGTAAGGGATACAAATGTGTAAAAAATTCAGGCCCCTCAAATTTCTAGTAGAACATTTCGCAGTAGAACACCTCCAATATGTACAAAGCATCTGACATTAGGACGATAATTCCATGTTTTTGATGGATATGCTTAGAAGAAAAAAATGTTTCAGTAAGTGAATAAAAAAAACTTACTTCAGCTCACTTGCCAGTAGCAAATAAAGGTGACATATTATGCCACCAGGTGTGATTAGCTGTTACAAGACATTTTACCGGCTCATCACTCATACCTGATGGTACAATATGTCACCTTTAACAATGCATGCGACACTAGCCAGCATTCGCATGACCAGCAGATAGCAATACATTTAGGGGCCTGCCACCTGATCTCAGCCAATGCAGGAGCCAGTAGTCCTCCATACTGGGGTATTGATTCATATATGTCCCTGACCTACACAGTGCTGGCTGGGGCTCTCCTTGAGCAGGCTGAGCTTCTCCTGGACCGGGGGATCCACCCCATTCGTATCTCCGATGGATACGATCAGGCGGCAGCCATTGCAATTAAGCAGCTGGAAAAGATTGGCGAGACCTTCCCCTTTGATCCCAACAACAGAGAACCACTCATCCAGACTGCCATGACCACTCTAGGATCTAAAGTGTGAGTTCCCTGTACATGGTGGATTTGGCCATTTGCTTGATTTAAAAAAAAAAAAAGATATGATTTGCGGGCTTTGAAAAGGGTTCCTAGATTTGTTTTTTCTTAATAATATGAAATATATATATATGTGAAATGACAGGATAATGATCTGCTGTTGTATTCCAGGATCAATCGGTGCCACAGACAGATGGCTGAGATTGCAGTGAATGCCGTCCTCACTGTGGCCAGCATGGACAGAAAGGATGTCGACTTTGAGCTCATTAAGATGGAGGGCAAAGTGGGAGGGAAACTAGAGGACACGCAGCTCATCAAGGGGGTCATTATGGACAAAGAGTTCAGCCACCCGCAGATGCCAAAGGTACAAAGAATCACCCATGCTGACTGAGATGCCGTTTCCATCATGTGACTAAAATGATAATTGCTGGTCATCTCTGCTTTCAGGTTCTGAACGACACAAAAATCGCTATCCTCACCTGTCCGTTTGAACCCCCAAAGCCCAAGACTAAGCATAAGTTGGATGTTACCTCTGTGGAGGACTACAGAGCACTTCAGAAGTATGAGAAGGAGAAGTTCTTGGAGATGATCAAGCAGGTCAGTGTGGCTACATCGACGACCTCCCAACATAAGTGTATAATGGAGTGACTGCTACGTTTGGCTGAGCGTCCCACCATCTGAACTGACTTTGAATGTTTTGGGGTTGTATAGGTGAAGGATAATGGCGCCACCTTGGCTATCTGTCAGTGGGGCTTTGATGACGAGGCGAACCATCTGCTACTGCAGAATGAGCTGCCTGCGGTGCGCTGGGTCGGAGGGCCTGAGATTGAGGTAAAGGAAAAGATCCAACTTTGTTGTTTTTTTTACCTGCTTAAAGGGGCTGAAACCGAGTACCCGTATTGTGCCCCAGTCTTAACTATTATCGAGTCACAATCCTTTAATTGTTTTTGTTTCTGCAGCTCATTGCCATCGCCACCGGTGGGCGTATCGTTCCGCGTTTCAGTGAGTTGACACCCGAGAAGCTAGGAGCGGCCGGTGTGGTGAAGGAGATCTGCTTCGGCACCACCAAGGACCGCATGCTGGTCATCGAGGAGTGCAAGAACTCCCGGGCAGTGACCATCTTCATTCGCGGGGGCAACAAGATGGTGGGCATTTTTTAATTTTGTTCCTTATTTCTTTACTTGGGGATCGTGAAACAAAGCATTTATACTTCCACTGTGTGGATTTTTCTATTTTTCCCCTATCAGATCATCGAGGAAGCCAAGCGCGCACTCCACGATGCTCTGTGCGTGATCCGCAACTTGGTCAGAGACAACCGCATCGTGTATGGAGGTGGAGCATCCGAAATTGCATGTGCCCTGGCCGTCAACAAGGCTGCTGATAAGGTATTGCATTGTGTTGCACATTAATTAATCCCAATGCTTTTTTGGTATATTGCAATCAAGTGTTAAAAGTCCAGTGTGGTTTATCCGGAGGCACCACACCCTCTAACTTGTGTGCCAAACCTCTGCCCCTCAGTGTCCGTCTTTGGAGCAGTATGCCATGAGGGCCTTTGCGGATGCCCTCGAGGTCATCCCTATGGCCCTAGCAGAGAACAGTGGGATGAACCCCATCCAGACCATGACAGAGGTCCGAGCCAAACAGGTCTCCGAGAACAAGCCCCACCTTGGCATTGACTGCATGCACGTTAACACCAACGGTAAGATAGCCGGTTCATCCGTCTTATTTTTTTCACAATTGCCAATTATAGATGACACAAACTGAAACTAAATCCAAACTTGTTCCTCCTCAGACATGAAGCAGCAACACGTGATTGAGACACTGATTGGCAAGAAGCAGCAGATCTCTCTGGCCACTCAGGTGGTTAAGATGATCCTGAAGATTGATGACATCCGAAGCCCAGGCGAGGTTGAGGAATAAAGGCCAGGCCCAGGGGTGCGAGAAGTCTTGGCAGGTTTCTAGATCCCCCCCCCCCCCCCACACCACCACTCACCACCGTTCTAAGATGCTCTAGAACTGTCTCTGGCACTTCCCGAGCACTATGTTCAAACCGTACTGCGTACCGCTATTTATCATTTGATATGAAATACTGTTGTCGCTCTGCAGTCACCATTAAAGTTTGTTTCCAAAATCTTATGGATGATTGTGATTGTCCCTTGATTTTAAAATAAAAACACAAATAAAAGAAAATCATTATGCCTAGATCGCTCAATACATGGTAAGTACAACAGTACACAATTATACTAGTTTTAGACATGCATGGCTGTGCTTTTAAGCCTGATCATGTAGAATGCATTTTCAGCATCCCTACTGTCCATCTCAAAGCATGTATTAGCCATTTGCTGTTATCTTACAAATTACCAGTTGTATAGCTCACTTTAATTTGGATTTACTATGGGATGGTTGAGGGAATTTAGCCACATTGTGTAGCAAGAAATATTGCTGGCCAACAGTGGAATTTTAACATGGTGGCAAAATGTTTTCAAATAAACAAACCAATGTTAGTGGTTCAGCCATTCATGCATTGAATTAGCACTAGTGGTGAACCCTTAAGATGGGGAGTTGATGCAGAGTTGCTCTGAATTGCCACCTCTTTGCGGCAAAGGGTCCCAAGAGTTACCCCAAGCCTGGCCTGACAAGCGATTGATATACTGACACCATTGAATCATTTTGCCGGTGTCATCTTATTTTTGGTGCAAAAAAATGCTTGTTGGTATAATGCTGGTTTTGAGCAGCTGTGACCATGTTAGTTTGAGGGTTTTTCTCATTTGAAAGCTTCAAAGTTGGCTCTATATATAAATGAGCTGGGATGAGTCAAATCAAATGTATGGGGAACTTTTATTACAGCCAGGTAAAAACACATTAGATCCATAATAAATACATACCAGACAGGATACACTACAATGCAGGATAAATTCACATTTAAAATACAAGACCAAAACACAATCAAAACAACTAACAACAAAAATCAAATCAACAACAAAAATCACTTTGGGGTGGTCCACAGTGGGCTCAGAGCAGCAGCCCTTGGGGTAGTCCACAATGGGCTCAGGGCCCTTGGGGTGGTCTACAGTGGACTCAGGGCCCTTGGGGTGGTCTACAGTGGGCTCAGGGCAGCAGCCCTTGGGGTAGTCCACAGTGGGCTCAGGGCCCTTGGGGTAGTCCACAGTGGGCTCAGGGCCCTTGGGGTAGTCCACAATGGGCTCAGGGCCCTTGGGGTAGTCCACAGTGGGCTCAGGGCCCTTGGGGTGGTCTACAGTGGGCTCAGGGCCCTTGGGGTAGTCTACAGTGGGCTCAGGGCCCTTGGGGTGGTCCACAGTGGGCTCAGGGCAGCTGCTGGTCCAGGCTGCGTTCAGGGCAGCAACTGTTGGGGTGGTCCACACTTGGCTCAGGCCAGCAGCTGCTGTTGGGCTGGTCCATGTGTGAACCAGGTAGTTAGTAGTTAGTTAGTCCAGGTCCCCATGGGCAAAGCAACAGCAGCAGAAGGACGTCAACACTGACTTGAAGAACCTCTTTACTCTGCCCTGTTTCTTCTTCTGCTTTTGGGTGACATCTAAAAATTACACCAAAACAGGAAATTGACGTCTTAGTTTAAAATACAAACATGCGTAGACTAAGGCTTTAGACTTCTGACAAACCTAGTGGGATGTCTGCTATGGCTGGCAGGACCCCCAGTCTCCGTGGCAACCCCATAGGAAGCGGAAGGTATGGATGCAGTGCTGTCAAATCAAAAATCAAGAGAAAATATTTTGAATATATCGTAATTTCATCAACAAATCCTGATAAAAAAGACAATAAAGCAGTGCATGAGCCCAGGGCCCCGTTTCCCGATAACGATGGATCCACGCTCGTACGATCCATCGTACGATGGATCTCACGCAGCATCGTTAATTTTAGGGGAGCGTTTCCCGAAACTCATCTTAACAAGAACGCGCGTGCTCTGCTCTTACGACGTCGTAGGATTGTAGCTGTCTACTCACACGGTGCTGAAATTGGCTCCGTAGGAGGGGGACACGCAGGAATGTTGTTGGATTAAACTATATTTTGTGGCAGCAAAAAAATATCTCCCCATCAAGGCCAACAGCAGAGTAGCCTACGAAAAGAATAGACTAATATGAATACTACAAATATTAAAACACAATTGATTTGGTCTAGGCCGACATATGCTATATCAGTCCTAATCCCGAACGCACCGTGCGTACATTGTTTCACGGCATTTTCTCCCCTGAAATAATTCCATATTAAAAAAATATATATATATCATGTGTCTGTGTGACAACTAGGCCTATAGCATTTATTTAAATGTGCTGATTTCTGAAACATGCTTTGCGCCGCAAAGAGGGCAGACTTTCTCTGATTCCTGCATTCCGTTTCATTCAGTCATTCATTCAGTGATTGACGCGCCGCGCACTCTCCAGAAACTTTGAGTTAACATTAAAAATGCAACGTTCCATTCATTCATTATCATTCAAACGCAGCAGTCTACGTACAGAAAACCACGCTCTCAACTTGGCGATTGTGCACTCCACTAAGGTCAGGGAGTTCGTAACTGTCTAGACACGGTCCAATAAATAGTGAACTTCATCACAGCCTCACCGACGCGCCTACAGTGCTTTATGTCAAACAATCGCAACAAAAAACGCCTGCAGAAATTATCCGACACCCGCTGGTTTCAGCATGATTCATATACAGTATGTCTTCTGTCATTGATCAATATGAGGACATTTTAACCAGGATGGTTGAATTAAAATCAGAGGGAGACAGCAAGTGCCGCTCGCAAGCGACCTCCCACACAAGCAACGGAATCATTTGATTTTATTATATGCCTTGTGATAGGGTGCCTTGTGACGTGGCGTTTCATCGGTACATTTATTTTTGGAATTTTAAATTGCTGCAATAAATTATATTTGTGTTGACTTCTAACATGTCTCTGTCTTTGCTGTTTAAATCTAACAGTAGTCTACGAGTAATATATATGCGGGAACCACTGTTTTTGGGCTATTGCGAAATAGCGCCAGCTGGATAATCAGTGGTATTGGATGACGTGTTTTAATAAAACACATCCAATACACGGAATGTCCAGCTGGTGACTCCACTGAGGCTATAGTAACGATGCATCCTAGTGCTTAACGAGTACCCCTGTAGGCGTCGTTAGCTACGAGGGTTTTAACGACGTCGTTACGTAACGATGCTTTCGGGAAACGGTCCGAAAATTCTGCGATGATCGTACGACGGTGTTAACGACGTCGTTAGGCTAACGATGCTTTCGGGAAACGGGGCCCAGGACCACATGAATGTTGACAAGTACAATATTAGGAAGCAACTCAATAGCGGATCTAGGAAGCATTAGAGAGCGAATGGCACACCTACCCTTTGCCACTGTCTGTGGTGTCTACTGGGGCCTCCTTCTGTTCCTCTGACACAGAAGGTGTGTGGCTCCCAGGTAGGCTGCAGGGCTGGTCCACAACGGGCTCAGTCCAGCTTCTGCAGGACTGGGCCACAATGGGCTCAGGGCAGCTGCTGTGAGGCTGGACCACATTGGGCTCATGGCAGCTGCTGTGAGGCTGGACCACATTGGGCTCATGGCAGCTGCTGTGAGGCTGGACCACATTGGGCTCATGGCAGCTGCTGCAGGGCTGGACCACATTGGGCTCATGGCAGCTGCTGCAGGGCTGGATCACACTGGGCTCAGGCCAGCTGCTGTGAGGCTGGACCACACCGGGCTCAGGGCAGCTGCTGCAGGGCTGGACCATAGCTGGACCTTCATCGGGGAATCTAATGAAGGGATTCTCCAGCAGTGAGCATGGTGTGAGGCGCTGGTTACAATCCAGATGGAGCATCCTTTCCAACAGGTCTGTGAGGTCCTTTGGTTATTTTGCAAACTAACTCAGGCTTTGTTCTTACTTGTTTGCGAGTGATAATAAAGTCTTTATCTTTCATACTTCAGACTTCTAGAACTCTCTTATTTTGTTAAAGTGTTTAATACGGTTTACAGGGGTGCAAACTGGTGATGGCCCCCAAAAAAGTTGACGGAAGTGTGTAGCTCCACCTTTTCGGCACCCTTTCACCCGACTTGGTACCCGGTAAGGAGCATCCTTTAACCCTCCTTTAGCATAGGTCACTCCTGACCAACCTTTACGAAAGGAAAGTAGATATTGGTATCCCATAATCCTTTACGGTGGCAATATTTAAATAAACAGGCCACAGACAAAGTTTACAGACTCTACGCAAATATGCATTAGAGACGCGGTAAAGCAAAAGAAGAAAAGAGAAGAAAATACAATTGATAATAATGGATACCGATTCCAGAAACGTATTATTTGAATCAAAATGAATTTATTGATTGCTGGTTTGTAAGCACACAATATACACCATAAGAAAATAAAATAAAATATTCCCGTTGGCCAAATCTGATGTGTGATTCTCACTGTTGGCGATAACCTTATTGAAATCAATTCAAGAAGAACGCATGGATCAAAAGAGCACTTGTAGTCCCATCTTTGGAAAATTGTAATTCCATGCTAGAGACGCTAGAGGTCAGCAATACCCGCCGTCACGCAATGACGTTGGTTAGGAAAAGGGGAGTCGAATTCATTTTAAAGGTCTCATTCCACCGTTTTTTCATTAATTTTGCTGTGGTCAATAAATGCCCTGTGAGTCGGTTTTGCTGAAAATAATGCTCTGGTGCTCCTGTTTCACACTGTTCTAGTGTGGTAGTGGAGGTGGGCGGGGAAGAACGACCCGATTTTGGCTCTTATTCATGAGATGCAAATGCTGACGTCAGTTGGTGAGGCTTTTTGTGTGTCTATTTTCTTACATTTGCTAATGCAGGCAATCGAGGTAGGAGAACGTTTTCACGTTCAGCATGCATATCTAACTCCGAGTGACCTATCGTATTTCAAAAGGAGGAGTAATAAACGGTTTTCGGTGGAATGAGACCTTTAAGCAGTGTGATGGGAAAATCTACATGTTGTTTGTTTTTATAACTTAAGCCTTGTTCTTTCCTTTCGCGTATTGTCTTGCCAACCTGCCTTTCTCCAGAGTCGACTATTCATTGACCTTTGTGCTTGAGTAAACGGGTCACAAAGGAGAAGACATCCCCTTAGGCACTCTCCTTGATAAAAACACAGGCACCTCTGTGTCTTGGGTAAACATCACTTGAGTTGATTATTGACATCTACAATATGGGGAGGGGTATGCATGCATTAAACCTAGGATAGTTGCTTTTCAATGAAAAAAAAGAAAAGAAAAATAGTTGCTTTCCAATGTATTGTGTGCTTTTTTGCAGTGGGTATCTCATCTGGCCTAGACGCAATCTCTGTTAAAGGGAAATGCCATGGCAGCAGCAACTACGTACATGTATTAGCACTAGCTCAATAATCTCGACTCTAGTGATGGGTCGTTCGCGAATGAGTCGGCTCAAAGAGCCGGCTCTTTTAAGTGAACGATGGGAGTCGGCTCCTGAACGCGAGCCGTTGTCTTTTTTGTTCTCCCGCTCTACGGGTGCTACATGCATTCATTATACTATGTGCTATGCGTGTCACGGCGCATGCATGGCAGCCATGTCAATCATGAGAACAAGCAGCGAGGGGCGGGGGATTTCGATGCGCGATACACGTTGCCTGTGACTGACAGGAGGAAAAGAGGAGAGAGCGTGTGAGTACAAGATGAATGAGACAAGGAAAAGAAGCAGCATTTGGATGCATTTTGATCAGTGTGAGAGCACAAAGGTCAACACGCGCGCACGTGTCAAAATGAGTGTCGGAATTACGGCATGGCACCATTATAAAAGGTATACAGTAAGCGTTAATATGAAGAGCCGCTTGGGAGCCAAAAGAGCTCTTTTGAGAGCCAAGAGCCAGCTCTTTTGGCTCAGCTCTTTTTCCAGCTCTCTCAGTTGGTGAGCCGTTCCAAGAGATCTGGCTCACTAAAAAGAGCTGAAATTCCCATCACTACTCGACTCCTTCAGAATTTCTGTGGGTGGTTACGAACCAACCAAGTGGGCAGGCCCATGAATAATAATTTGACAACGCTACGTAGCAGTGTCACCTTATCCAGATTGGCTAATTTTTTCAGCCTTTTTCCTTTCATTGGCTATTGCATACAGCAGACAAACTGCATAGATTTCAAACTTACCACAGGTCACAAACTTATTCTGACCTATTTTATTTAACCAACAATAGGAAAAATGGGATTTTAATGGCATGGGCTCTTTAAGTGCGGTCTTTTCCTATGTTCGGAAGGAAGCGCCTTTCCATCTCTCCTTGACCCGATGACGTTTTCCACAAAGGTTAAGGAAAGGAGGCATGAAGGTTAGGAGATTTGACTATTCGTAAAGGCCCCAGGTCTCCTTTGGACACTAGAGAGAGAGAGAGAGAGAGAGAGAGAGAGAGAGAGAGAGAGAGAGAGAGAGAGAGAGAGAGAGAGAGAGAGGAATTAGAAAAGCCTATATTTACATGATCGTCTTCTGATCGTCTTTTCTTGTAAACATAATAACATAATAACATAATGCGAATGGAAGCCCATTCCCGCTAGTAAAAAAATAAATTAAAAATATGAAAAAAATCCCCATTGTATGTCATAATTATGAGATAATAAAGTCAAAAGAATGAGATAAAAAGTCATAATTATGAGATAGAAAGTCGAAATGATGAGATAAAAAGTCATAATAATTAGATAAAAATGTATAATTCTGAGATTAAAAGTCATAATTATGAGATAAAAAGTCGCAATTATGAGATAAAAAGTCATAATAATGTGACATGCGCTCCAGTAGCGCTGCATGTTTTCAAAGGTCCCTTCATCGTCACCATCATCGCTGGCATTCCCAACCATGCTTAAATTAACTAAACAAATTAGATCTCTGTTCGTGTAGCTTTGACTACACGAACAGAGATCTAATTTGTTTAGTTGTAATGGTGTGGCTACTTATTGAAAGATTTTAACAAAAGTAACCATAGCTGTAATTCTTACCTTATTCAGGGTTGCTTGTCTTTTGCATGGTTCGGGATGCCAGCGATGATGTAGTGACGCACTTTATATCTCATAATTATGATTTTTTTTATCTCACCATTTCGACTTTTTATCTCATAATTATGACTTTTTATCTCATCATTTCGACTTTTTATCTCATAATGATGACTCACAATGGGGATTTTTTTCATCTTTTCATCTTTTTTTTTTTTTACTGGCGGGAATGGGCTTGCATACGCATTAGTGTTTCACTCCCATTGTAAAATATCTCGGCAATTTGAAAACATTCCGTTTAACGTTCCGGTTTAAACGCCAATTCATCATACCGGGATAACACTAAAATGGTTCTAGGAGGTTCTTCCAAGGGAACACACATTTCGACGATTTGTGTCTTAGCAGAGCCACCATCGGGTGAGAAAAAGACACGCATGTTCAATGTCGAGACGAGCTCCCTGTTGTGAGGGAATATCTCTGTCATCCAGAAAGGATGCCGAGTTTTGAAACACAAACTATTTCTTTCGATTCATTTATCTACTGCAACTCATATCGAAATTGAACGCGTCTTTCTCTGACCTGAAAGTGTTCAGCCGAAAGCGCTCTCGGAAGACCCAAGCGTTCACAGCGGTACACCAAAAATATAGCCTACTGTTCTGCACAGAGCTGGGAACTCTTGTCCATATTCTCACTACGAAAAAGTTGAAAGTTGGTTTGCAATATCTCTCTTTTTCAAGAATGCTGCTCTCTCTCTCTCAAATGTTTTCTCTGCACAGCACAAGATATCGCTTAGGAAACAAATTGTGACGTCATAATTGGAAATGCATCATTCAATGCATGTTGATTGGTTGCCAAGAAAACTACTATCAATAGAAAAAACTGCCAACTGATGAACAAAAAGGCCCCAGGCCCCATCATTCTCCCACAGTCTTGGATTATTCATGCAAGACATGCGATGTGAAATGTAAAATAAAATACATTTTACATAATATTGAATGAGCTATGGGGATGATTTGAACATTAACTATGTTGGTTTTCTGTCAGATTGACTAATTCTCAACTGTTTTATACATCATTGAATTTTGGGATTCCAGACATTTTAAACCCCATATATAATATAAACCATGTTATGTACAGAGGGATCATGGTACCCGTTTTTTCATTCACAAGGGGGATTCTGTTCTACATCAGTTCAAAAAGCGAATAATAATACAAAAAAAAAGAAAGCACGCGAAAATACATTTCTTGACAAGAAAATAAACACATCCAACAATTCAAAAATGTTTATCACCACAAATATGATTAGGGAATGGGAACGTCACCCAACAGTCTCTGATGGAGTTAATGTGTTCTGTAATATACATTTTGTATATACCTAACAAAGTCTTGGAGAAATGGGGAAGTTTGTAATAACATTCTGTAACGGGAATGCACTTGTAGTGGGACTGCATTGTAACAACACACATAAAAACAGAAGTATCCTCTCTATTCAATAAGGGTCCAAGGATCCATATCTGGGTCGGGCCATTAACCAGCTTACCGGAAGGTTGCAGACAATATTCCACTCTCCTGTCTTTCCTCTGCAGTCAGACCAATGTGTTTTACATCTGAAGGCTACTAATCTCACCTCCAAGCAGTTAATTGGTATCCAACTGTTTGAGTCATACGGTCAGGGCACATCAAACAGTCGAGGGGGGTCTCCTGGTTGCATTATTTATAATAATAATAATAATAATAATAATAATACATCTTATTTTCATCCGAAGACCTCAAAGGGCTACAGGTTTAAAAAGAAAAAACAAAGAGAAAAAAAAACATCTCATTTTAGGGAAAGCAAAATAAAAAAATAACTAGTTTTGTTAAAAATAAAAAGGTTTAAAAAAAAACATCTAAGAGGGGGAATCAAAAGTTTTGCTAAAAAGAATTGTCTTAAGATCTTTTTTAAAGAGTCAGTGGATTGTGGTGCCCTGTGTGTGTGTGTCAGGGAGGGCATTCCACAGGTGTGGTCCTGAGTTGTGTCTTGGGTATGTGGAGGAGGTTTGAGTGAGTGGAGCGGAGGGGGCGAGTTGTGTTTTGTGGGTTGAGATTGAAGTTCTTCAAGGTAGGGGGGCATGTCCATTGATACATTGCTGTGTGAGGAGGGAAACCTTATTCTCAATCCTGGTGGAAACGGGAAGCCAGTGGAGTGAGTGGAGGATGGGGGTCATTTGGTCATGTTTGCAGGACCAGGATCAGGATCCTAGCTGCAGAGTTTTGGATGTATTGGAGCCTCTGCAGGCTCTTGGGATCCCAATGAGAAGTGTGTTGCAATAGTCCAGTCTGGAGGAGATAAAGGCATGGACCAGTTTTATTATATATACTTATGGGTGGACCACTTAGTGGCCACTAGATGGAGCCTGAGGGCAGGCATGGCAATCCTCTGATTCCATGAACCATCCCTCAATTATTTTACCATGTCCCCACCATCCATCAAAAATAGTCCGATGTGTTTTGCTGTTGAAACCAAAGTATTGGGAAAAAACACCTTACTTGACTAACTAGTTCCCAGAGATGTAATTCGTACGGTTGCAGTACCAAAAGCACTGTTTCGTGGGCTCAAATTGGGGCAGATACCTGGACTACGGCGTCTGCGGGGAGACAAAAAGGAACCATGCAAGCCATTGGCAGTTCTGTGACGGGGCGGAGTGAATGCTTGAGCAAAATACAAAAAGCAAGTGTCCGACATCTCTATGGTTCCAAGTCGCGAATAGTTTGCATGCAAGGACTGACTGTATAGTGGAAGGGTCGAATTGAGGTTGAGATTGTTTTTTGGAAAGAACCTCCTGCATTCACAAAAAAAAACGGGCAGAGAGGTACGTGTGACAAACCAGGCAAAATACTGTCTTATGATGATTCTGGAGTTGTAAGAGTGTCTTATGCTAAATACAAGCTACAGATATGACCAGCCTGAGTTAACAGGGTTTGAACCCCAACACAATCCTATGAATGTACGTATTGCATTTCTGGTTAATTATAGCTGTCCTGCACCGTAACACTTTAACACGTGAACCTTGCTCGCAGCCCTTTTTCGCTTTAATTTACGATAAACAACCACTTATATGTTGTGTCTCGACTCTCAACTCTTTGGTTTGGAACATTACGGGATTTTAATTGCCTGAGGAAAAAACACCGGTTGAAGGTCAGGAAGTGTAGGCTTACAATTGCAGAATGAAATTGTATCCTTCAAAGGTGAAGAACGGCATGTCCCTTCTGTTTTATACATCTCCCGCTCTGACTCTTTCTATTTGAAACCCAACATTTTTAGAGTTTTATCATTCAGAGCTTGAAATATCTACATCCACAACTTCATATATAACTACTACTTTATATCAGCTCTTCATCAGGGCCCCATACACCCTGTAAATATATATATATATATATATATATATAATAACTGCTTTTTATGTTTTAACATTATTTGTGATTGTGCCTGAATATAGTTAGATTTGCGTTGCAGTTGTGTAGTTTATATGTTTGCATAAATTTATACTTGCAAAACACAAAATGAGTGCCATTAAACAATAGTATTTCAAACTGTCATGTAATTTCCATTCAATATGCATTTTATAACCACCGGAACTGCATGTGTTTCAGCTTGGATCCAGCTTTTCACTCATTTAGGAACAGCGTTCCCTGTCGAGTCAAGATGGCTGAAACTGAAGGGAAGTTCGACTTTGCCATTGACCGAGGTGGCACCTTCACCGATGTGTTTGCCAGGCTTCCAGATGGTCGCGAGCGGGTCCTCAAACTTCTGTCTCGTGACCCCCAGAACTACAAGGATGCTCCCACAGAGGGGATTCGCAGAGTATTGGAGGAGGTGAGCTGAACAAGAAGCTGTACTAGTATGGGTGTGTGAGTAGTGGAAATGGCTTAGATTTGACCCTCTTGGCAGTGATTCTTGTTTGTCAGAGCCGTGAATAACCTGTAAACCAATAGAGGATACAAGGACATAAGCATGGCATGTTAAGGTGCGTGTGTGTGTGTGTGTGTGTGTGTGTGTGTGTGTGTGTGTGTGTGTCTGTGTCTGTGTCAGTGGGTCTATCCCTGTCTGTCTATTGAACCTTTTAAAATGTGCTTGCATGCTTAAACCTGCATATATTTAAAAATTTTCAATTCTCAATTGGACTGTTACCATACTTTTTACGTTTTTGTTGTTGTTTTGGTGTCTGTTTTGGACAGGAAACTGGCAAGCTTTTCCCACGGGAGCAGCCAGTGGACACCTCTCTGATTGGCTGGATCAGAATGGGCACCACAGTGGCGACCAATGCGCTGCTGGAAAGAGAAGGAGAAAGGACCGCCCTCCTGGTTACGAAGGGCTTTAAGGATCTGCTGCACATCGGCACACAGGCCAGGCCCAAGCTTTTTGATCTGGTTAGCAGTAACTGCTCATTTTCTCTCTTATTTCTCTCTTAGTCAAGTTTTCAACAGGAAGCATTCAAGCAATCCATACATGCTAGCATCATCATCGATTACTACAGATCTTTTATCAGTACTGATAAATAAGGTTATGGCACTGTGTTGTTAGGAAACACTGTGTTGAAACCATTTGACATCAATCATTCACTTCATAATCTTATGATTTATTATGAAAATCACTTCCATGGGACACAATCAGAGATAATTCATGGATAGGTTACTACCGATCTGGGACAGGGCCAATGATTATCAGCAGGGTGTTATAAATTGTATAATAAAGTGAAGTTAAGAATGTAAAGATTACATAACATACGTTGTCCAAAAAACAATATTAAGTTATTATCCCTTTTTATTATGCCGCAGTAATGTAGTACTATGAGTTCAGCATTGGGGCCGACAATTATTTATGTTTACAGACTGACTCAAACCAAAGGAATGCAGGGTTTGGACTGTTTTCTCAGTAGGCATGCTGGTGTGGTCCAATAGCTAATGTGTTGAAGAGAGTTGAAGTGCTGCTGGAGTTTGCTCCCAAGACCGGT
This sequence comes from Micromesistius poutassou, assembly GCF_964030765.1. Lineage (NCBI taxonomy): Eukaryota > Metazoa > Chordata > Actinopteri > Gadiformes > Gadidae > Micromesistius > Micromesistius poutassou. Next base: position 8,796,943 of record NC_140281.1, read on the forward strand.
TTTCCATTAGTGGATTCTGTGGTCACTTATCAATCCTGGTCTCAGCTGTTATATCTGTAAATGATGTATTGTCTATGCAGCTAAAGCATTGACCCCCTGTGGAAACATGTACACATTACTCTGAATGTGTACATTCAGAGTATGAATTTGTTTGTCAGAGCACAAGATACCGTCCACAATAGTTGTTTTTTTACACTACAACTGTAAAGAAATGTACATCCTTAATCTATTCTTAGAACTCCCGCTAACACTGTTCTGGTCGCGTGTGTAAGTCCTTTTAAGCCACATTTCATAACATTTAAACAGCGCTTAACATTCTCAGGGGGATGTGAATGTAAGCATACGAACAGTGCGTGCAGCTTTAAACCTGTGTTTTAAACATGACATAACAGGAGATGTCCATGCCTGACGTGCTCTACGAGGAAGTCATCGAGGTGGACGAGCGGGTCGTCCTCAAACAGGATGGCTGCCAGCTCCCTAGGAAAGACCCCAAGCGTACCGTCACAGGTATACTACCTGTGCTTAGCTGCTTCTGATCGGAAAACATTTATACTAGTCCCCGACCGATTTATTTTTACCCAATATATAGTGTAAAGGCCAATATTGGCCTATCACAGATATATCGGTATCGGTGTGTGTTTATGTGTTTACCGATATAAAAGGAGTGGTGTCAATTTATTAACGCAATCACCGCTTTATAAATCCTCTAAAACCCCTGAACAGAGATCATCCGTGGAAACACTCCAAACACTAACAGTTTTACATTATGTTCTGTGTGAAGGTTAAAGGCCGATATATCTATATTTAGATATCGGCAGATATATTGATATCGGCATCGATATCGGCCCCTAAAAAACAGTATTGCTTTAATTTCTGCCTTTAGTGAATGGCGCTCACTGTGTTCTCTGTGCTGTGTTCTCTTCAGGCAGCACAGGGGATTCTCTGGAGGTGTGGAGAGAGCTGGATTTGAAGAGCGTTGAAAAGGCCCTGAAAGGAGTTTTGTCTCGTGGTATCACCAGCCTGGCCGTCCTCCTGTTACACTCGTATACGTCAGTATGACTTGCATATAACTTGTATATAAACATTGAAAAATGTGCTTTCTTCCCTGCGTTTCACTCCTGGACGCTGTATCTCACTCTCACTCACTCTATTCCTATCACTTTCTCTTACGCACAATTTTTGACATGCACACCTTTATACCTTTCTCTTATCTACCTTTGAGCCTTATCGATGAGAAATATATTTTCCTTATCATGCTACTGAGTTACTTGAGTAACTGGTTCCCTCTCGCCCTATCTCTTGCACTCACACTGGTATTTTTTTTTGTCTATATCTTTTGCTGTTGCATAGAATTGTTGAGTGCTGTGTGTTAATTTGTGAACTATTTCTCATCATATAGTTCACAGGCAGGCGGAGGCTCATGGAAAAATACCTGATCATTTTCAGCCTGCTGTGTTTGCTCACAAAAAACCCATTCACCTTTCACCTGTTTCACAATGTTTTAAGAAGCTTCAAAGTATGAAGGAGAAGTATCAAAAGTATTGAAAATGCTTCTTGGGATAAAGGCTCAGCTTACCATTAATACTTGGCCACATTATATAGACAAGTGAAAGGTTGGATACAAGCATCTATAGATAACGTGAAAAGGTGGATGGGGGCAGTGGGAAAGATAACCGGTACGCCCCCCTATGGGGAGCAGGCCGTGTACGTCAACACTGTTACATAAGAATCACATGTTTGACAGGCAAGCACACATCTCTCTGAACCACTTTTCCTTTGTTTGTTTGTTTGTTTGTTTCCTTCTTTCCTTCTTTCTTTCTTTTTTCTTTCTCTCTTACTTACTTACTTTCTTTCTTTCTCTCTTTCTTTCTCTCTTTCTCTCTTTCTTTCTTTCTCTCTTTCTTTCTTTCTCTCTTTCTTTCTTTCCCCCGGTCCTCCCCCCTCTCCCTCCCTCTCTCCCCCACCAGATGGTCGGCCCATGAGAAGGCGGTGGGGGGGTTGGCGCGGCGGCTGGGCTTCTCCCAGGTGTCCCTGTCCAGTGAGGTCATGCCCATGGTGCGGGCCGTGCCCCGCGGCTACACCGTGTGCGCCGACGCCTACCTCACGCCCAAGATCCGCCAGTACCTCAAGGGCTTCACGTCGGGCTTCCAGGGAGGCCTGAAGGTCAGCTTGACCTCTGCTTGTAGACCTGTGTGTGTGTGTGTGTGTGTGTGTGTGTGTGTGTGTGTGTGTGTGTGTGTGTGTGTGTGTGTGTGTGTGTGTGTGTGTGTGTGTGTGTGTGTGTGTGTGGCGCTCTTGCGGGACAAATGTCAAACAACGATAAGGTTCATGCTCACACCTGACATTGCCTGCCCTTCAGCTATAATGACCCTGCAATTCAACCTTTTAATTCGCTTGTATAAAATAAAAGGTTTTTATACATAAGGTTATAAAAACCTTATGTATAATAAGGTTTAAGGTTTAAGAAGTACCTAAACTATGTACAAATAATGCTGGAAATCATTTTGATTCAAAGTGTACCCAAACTGAAATTCAGCATTTAAAAAGCTTTACACAAGTTAACCTTTGACCCCCCCCCCCCCCCCCCCCCCACCCGGCAGGACGTGGACGTGCTGTTCATGCAGTCCGACGGGGGCCTGACCCCCATGGAGCAGTTCTGCGGCTCGCGGGCCGTGCTGTCGGGCCCCGCGGGGGGCGTGGTGGGTTACGCCATCACCTCGTACAGCCAGGCGGAGCAGAAGGCCGTCATCGGGTTCGACATGGGAGGTGGGTGGGAGGGGAGACCGTTAGTGAAAAACATTCTCTACCACTTCACAGAACCATTGATCTGAAAATGGGAAACCTAAAGGCATCCCTGCCACATAAATATACAGATTGTGTGGTCATATACTGAACATATGATTCGAGTTAAATACAGCAGATATAAACCATTATTGAAAGAGGTTGAGGTAAAAAAAATTCTTTGCTACTTATATCTATTTTTATATATATTTTTGACTATGGACAAAAGTAAATATGTCAACACGTGCAGTCCTATGCTGCATATCATTCCCCTCTCTCTTTCATCCCTTACCTATCTGTCCTCATTGTCTCCACAGTAAAAGCAAGTTTAAAGAAAAGACTGATACAGATCCGCCAAATCTAAGCATGAAAAACCAATTATAATGTAATTCCTTCTCTCTGTTTCGTCGGACTTTCCTCTCCTTCTTCACCATCCTGCCCATAATATCAAACAAGTCAAATGAGCAGTAATACGGCGCGTAACAACCAGGCAGAACCAGGTCCCCCTCGGACCCCAGTGTGAACCCCCTTCATGTGGGCCCCCTCCAGGCACATCCACGGACGTGAGTCGCTACGCGGGGCAGTACGAGCACGTGTTCGAGGCCACCACGGCGGGCGTGACGCTGCAGGCGCCCCAGCTGGACATCAACACGGTGGCGGCCGGCGGTGGATCCCGCCTCTTCTTTAGGTCAGCCGAGCTGAACGCAGAGGACAAGACGCTCGGACACGGAGCTAACCCTATCCTGAGGAGCATGTCGTTATGGCATCGTGTCCCGTCGCAGGCCTTTCTGTTTGTAGTGATGTGTTATATTAATACAGTGACAGGTGTTGTTTTATTAGTTGTGGTGGGAGTCTGACATTCACAAATATGCTTTATGTAATTCAAGAACATGTGATGCATGTTTAATTGTAAAAGCCAAAGGGTGTGAGATGACAAGATTTAATGGGCTTTGTTGGCATGGAAAATGACATTGCAAAAGCATTAAAAGTTAAAACAATAATAAAATACAAAAATGCAATTATCTCTCTACAAGATAGTGAAATACTCTCTCTCTCTCAGGTCAGGGATGTTTGTGGTGGGGCCAGAGTCTGCAGGGGCGCATCCCGGGCCCTCCTGCTACAGAAAAGGTAACCTTTGACCTTTTATCTCTTACCTTGGTTCTTCATTCAACCTCCCTCCCTCCCTCCCTGTTCAGCTCTTGAACAGGGAGGGAGGGAGCTTTCACAGTTAAACGTATTCTTCTGTTTTGCAGAAGTTCTCCCAACTAGAATCTATAAACTATTAGTTTACCGGTACTGGGAAATGTTTGGAAAGTTTTAGTACTTGGACAGCTCCAAGTTACCAGTACTGGGACAGCATTTCCCAGTAGCGGTAATATTAATAGTCTAGATGTGCTCTTGTGGTTCTCCTAGGCGGTCCTTTAACTGTGACAGACGCTAATCTGGTCCTGGGCCGTTTGATGCCAAGCTTCTTCCCCCGGATCTTCGGCCCGGGGGAGGATCAGCCCCTGTCCCTGGAGGAGTCCCTGAAGCACTTCCGTAGCCTTGCCAAGGACATCAACCACTTCCTGTCTTCCAGCCAATCACAGGTGTCTTGATTGATTTTTTGTTAGTTTCTTAACACATTATTTTCTGCCCATGTGTACTAATCACATGGGCAGAAAATTAAGACTCAAGAATAATCCACGGGTCAATCCACCTAGGGAATCTTTCTCTGTAAACTGTTTTATTCTGATCCACTTTTGCCACCCCACTAAAATTGTAAAGCTGTAACTGTAGTTACAAATCAAACCACTAGAGGCTGCTAATGAGACACTTTTAAAGTGTTCTCACTTCATAGTATTAATGAGAACATTTATAAAGTGTTGTCATTAGGCTGATAATGAGTTACACACTTACAAATTAATTACATTTATTAAAAGAAATAAATTATTTATTCAATGAAAAATGATTGAATGAATAATTATTTAATGTTTAAATGTGTAATAATATCCCATTTCAGTCCAATAGCAGTGAGAGCGGCAAAAGAAAGTGTCCAGATAGCAAGTCTGTGATGACGGTGGAGGAGGTCGCCATGGGATTCATCCGAGTGGCTAATGAGGCAATGTGCCGGCCAATCAGAGCCCTGACGCAGGTAGAGGGGGTGTTCTTTTATGCATTTGCTAGTCGAGAGAATGTTCATTGTGATTGTCGAAAAAGTCAAATTTTTAGTGTATTGAAGCATCTGTGTGTCTTTGCTTGAATTTTTGGTGTATTTATTCGCACAATACAATCAAATATTAGCTGATTGACATCTGACTGTCCCATCACAGGCTAAAGGTCACGACACGTCCCAACACGTCCTGGCGTGTTTCGGCGGTGCGGGCGGGCAGCACGCCTGTGCCATCGCCAGAGCGCTTGGCATGAAGAGGGTCTTCATACACAAGTAAGGCCAGAGACTAGTTTGTGTATGAGTGTGTAGAAACTGTTGTATAGTAGGGACGGTTTTCCTGGGAAAATGAAACGCGACCCTCAAAACCAAACTTCAAGCACACACGGATGATAAATGGATGATTCCATTCATAAATGAACAGAAGACCCCTATTTCTGCACTCAGAGTACACCTAAACTAAAGAAGAATGCATAGATATTGGTTTGTTTTACATTTTTGAACAAACCATGTTCTATTTACTCTTCAGGGGGCTGGGGTTGTGTGTTTATTTCTGCGTTTTTGTTTCTCCTGTACAAATCCCACACGCGACAGTGCAGCAATAGGTCGCCCCGTGTCTGACCCCCCCCGCCCCCCCCCCGCCCCCCTGTGTGTCCCAGATACAGCGGGGTGCTCTCGGCCTACGGCCTGGCCCTGGCCGACGTGGTGGAGGAGGTGCAGGAGCCCTGCTCGCTGCAGTACAGCCAGGCCTCCTACAAGGAGCTGGACCGCAGGGTGGAGCAACTCACCCGGCGCTGCAGAGACACACTCGGCTCACGGAGCTTTGGCAGGTCAGCCTCCACGTGGTTTACAGTAAACACACACCCGCATGGCCCGCACATATGAAGAGATGTGTACGTCACGCATGATGGAGATCAGAACAAACGTTGAGCTGCAGGTAGTGGGAGAATGCAATGCATTGATTTACCGTTTTAATACTGCTTTATATGTATACCTCATTAAGCTCTGAGGGGGAATTGAACCTGTGAGATTAGATAAATATTTGATTGGATAAAACAGGAGATATTTATAAAATAAATGAGTGAAAAGTATTAAACACAAAAACAAATGAAGGCAATTGGGAAATATCTCTGAAATGTATGTATGTGTGTGTTTTGACCTGAATTGTATTCATTGAGTATTTCTCTCTGGATTGGATTGTTGATTGACACTCACATTGTGTTGAGTTGAAGGCGCCGTTCTCCTCTCCTCCCCTCCAGCGGTCAGATCGACATGGAGGTGTTCCTCCACCTGCGCTACCAGGGCACCGACTGCGCACTCATGGTGTCCGCCGACGGTTACCCTGGCAACGCCCAGTCCTGTCGCTCGGGCGACTTCCGAAGTGGCTTCACCAAGCGGTACTTTATTCACCAGTGTTGTGTTTCATGTTTGGATGAATTTCAATGAACTCATCGGGGAGCAGTAGGGGTTGGGCATCTTGCTCGTGACTAGGACATGGATCGGGGGAACCGAATGTTGTACCTTCCGGCGGCAGTAGCTGAGGAGGTAGAGTGGGGTGACCGTAGGGTTGCTAGTTCGATCCCCAGCGTGTCGAGGTGTCCCTGAGCCTCAAGCCTCACCCTGACTGCTCCTGACGAGTTGGCTGCTGTCGCCCTGCATTGTTGACTCCGTCGTCAGTGTGTGAATGTGTGTATGAATGGTTGTAAGTCGCTTTGGACAAAAAAATCGCCTAAATGTACCTTTCGGCTAGGAGTCAAACACTCTAGCCACGAGTCACGACCCTATCCTCTTTTAATAATGTCGCTAAACTATCGCACCTGGTCTCTCTCTCGTTTTCTCTCTCTCTGTCTCTCTCTCTGAAGCTATCTGAAGGAGTTTGGCTTCACGATCCCAGACCGACCAATCATGGTCGACGACATCAGAGTGAGGGGTTCTGGGAAATCGGGCATCCAATCTGTGGTCAGGACGAAGACGGGCGACGGAAAAGCGAAGCCTGTCACGGTACACAAACGTGCACACTCAACATTCATTCACAAAAATATGTGTGAATGAAATCAATTATTTATGAATGAAACAAGGAAAATGTCAACATATTAGGACTCTGAAAACAATAAGGAGGCTGTTTAAAAGAGGTCAGAAGACAGCTATATTTACCGTAGTGACTTGATCAATAGATGTATTTGCTGATGTATTTACCATTACTATTCACTTAGCAAAACATGTCCTGTGTTTTGTGTGTCCAATCAGACGGCCAAGTGCTACTTTGAGGGCGGTTACCTGGACACCAGCGTGTATCTGTGGGAGGAGCTACCGTGCAGCCACAGTATCCAGGGACCAGCCGTCATCATTGACAAGAACAGGTGGGCCTGAGTGTTGTTTGTTGTTGTCTTTGTTTTTCACCATGGTTCAACTTGGAGCCATCGTGCACGGCTGTCTCTGACACGGCTCTGAGTTCACAGGGTTTTCAAAATCACTGAAAATAATGTGTAATATGTGATAGCCGTTGTGTTGTGTAATATGTTTGTATCCTTCGTGTGTGTGTGTGTGTGTGTGTGTGTGTGTGTGTGTGTGTGTGTGTGTGTGTGTGTGTGTGTGTGTGTGTGTGTGTGTGTGTGTGTGTGTGTGCGTGTGCTCCAGTACCATCCTGGTGGAGCCCTGCTGCGAGGCCCAGCTGACCGAGGGGGGAGATGTGTGTGTAACGGTGGGCTCAGACCCCCACTGTGCGCTGGGAACCGAACTGAACACGGTGCAGCTCTCCATCTTCTCCCATCGCTTCATGAGCATCGCTGGTGAGCCAGGGTCAAGGAAGGAGAGCAGTCTTAATGGTTGGGTTGGTTGACTCCCAGCCAAAAGGTTCTGGGTTTGAATCCCACTGTCCATAGTCTACATGTAGGCTTCCTTGAGCAAGAGAACCTAACCCCTTACCTGCACGGATGTACTGCATGTATCTGGAATTCACTGTAAGTTGCTCTGGATAAAAATGGCTGCAGAGTGAGCGAATAGTGTGGAGGAAGATTTAAAAAAAAAAAACGTGTCTTTCTTCGCTGAATCTCGTCCCCCTGACGAACGCTCCGTTACCCGCAGAGCAAATGGGCCGGGTCCTCCAGAGAACCTCCATCTCCACCAACATCAAGGAGCGCCTGGACTTCTCCTGCGCCGTGTTCGGGCCCGACGGGGGGCTGGTGTCCAACGCCCCCCACATCCCCGTGCACCTGGGGGCCATGCAGGAGACGGTCCAGTACCAGGTGAGCTGTGTGTGTCGGTGTGTGTGTTTTTCCCCAATGAGGCCGTCCAAGCTAAGAGTGTATGCATCCACAGTATGGGAAGAGGCTGAAATAAAACAAACACATGGGGTAGATATTGTTCCATGTCAGATGTTGCGTGTCCGTGTAAAAGACCCTGAAACCCAGAAAAGTACCGGCTCTCTCTGGATCCACAGATCCGAGCGCTGGGTGATGACCTTAAAGAAGGAGATGTGATCCTGAGTAACAACCCCTGTGCCGGGGGCAGCCATCTTCCCGACCTCACCGTCATCACCCCAGTCAGTGCATCGCTTCACCACTTGTTTATTTGTTCTCTCTGTCTGTTGTTGTCTGTTTGTTCCTTTTGTTTGTCTGCCATTTTGTTGTTATACCCCATTTTCTTTCCTGATGTTGTCTCCTCTCCTCCGCCCCAGGTGTTTAGGAGAGGCGTGAGCGGGCCGGTGTTCTTTGTGGCCAGCAGGGGGCACCACGCAGACATCGGAGGCATCACCCCAGGCTCCATGCCCCCCAACTCCACCTCCCTCCAGCAGGAAGGGGCCGTCTTCACCTCCTTCAAACTGGTCACCGGGGGGGTCTTCCAAGAAGAGGGTAAGGGAGGGAGAGAGAGAGCGGGGGAGAGAGATAGTGTGGTAACTGGAAGAAGAAAAACATCGGAGGCTACTAAAATATTTGAGGGGGGGGAGGGTCTGTTAAAGAAACACATCATGAAATGAATAATATTAGTGTAGTAGGTTACTCAAAGTTATACTTGAGACCATGGGGTAGCAAGGTTGAAAAACCACAGGAAAGGTTCTGTATGTTCCACCGTCAATACGTCAAACCTTATTGACCCTTATCGTCAATAAGGTTTTTATCTCTTTAGGCATTTTGGAATACAATGATTATATTTTTAATTGGTGGAGTTACAGGAATTTCTGGCATTTATCAGGAATGCCTCCAAAACATAGCACATTCCAACAACCAGATACAGGACAAAAACATGGAGACAATACCTTTTATAAATGCCATCTTACTGTGTTACTCCCTTTTATTTCCATCCTGTTTTTGCATTTTTTCCCACCAGCCGTGACTGAAGCGCTCATGGCTCCAGCCAAGTACCCAGACTGCTCTGGGACTCGTAATCTCCATGACAACCTGTCGGATCTGCGCGCTCAGGTGGCGGCCAATCAGAGAGGCAGCCAGCTGGTGGCCGAGTTGATTGACGGCTACGGGCTAGCTGTGGTCCAGGCCTACATGGGCTACATCCAGGTAGCGTGATCAGCAACACTGCCTAGATCACACACACACACACACACACACACACACACACACACACACACACACACACACCCCTCTTACCGTGTCAGTAGCTGTACTGCCATGTTAAACAACTTATAAATGACTGAAATAGTCGAGGAATAAAACAGTTGTTGTGGCGTGTGTGTGTGTGTGTGTGTGTGTGTGTCACAGAGTAACGCCGAGCTGGCGGTCAGAGACATGCTGAAGGAGTTTGCGCTGAAGAGGCGGCAGGAGACGGGCTGCCTGGAGGTGGAGGCAGAGGACTTCATGGACGACGGAACGCCCATCATGCTGCGGGTCCAGATCAACGAGGAAGAGGTGACCCACGCTGAGGGTTTACTCTCTGCCCATGGACATGTTCTACTGTCCATGGTTCTACGTTCTTTTGTCTCTGTGGGCAAGAAAGATGGCTTGATCTCATACTCTTGCTAGCTGGCGAAAAAGTACAAATGAAGGATTTTTTCCATTAACGTATAAAGGATAATTGGGGTAAATGTTACTTCTACCATCTATATAATTATTAGATTATAACTTGGATATGATAACAATAGTAGGTAGATATGTATAGAATTTGAACTGGAATATAATTGTTATGCCTCATTTTCATAACACTGTGATTCCCTTAATCCCTGATGGTATTCCAGACGTACCCCTGATGTTCACTATAGTGATAAATCACCAAGGTCTACTTTAAACGTTTCACACTCACATGGTGTTAATAAACTGCTCCCCCCCCCCACCTGCAGGGCAGTGCCGTGTTTGACTTCACGGGCACGGGGACAGAGGTGTGGGGGAACTGCAACGCCCCGCGCGCCATCACCCTCTCAGCCCTCATCTACTGTCTGCGCTGCATGGTGGGCCAGGACATCCCCCTCAATCAGGTACGGCCACCTCCTCTTCACCCTGGCTTCATTTCTTCAAGACTTCATTTATCCCCATTTGCTTCTCCTCTTCATCTTCTTTCTCTTCATTGTTCCTCCTCCTCCACTTCATCTTCTTCCATCTCCTCCTCCTCCTCCTCCTCCTCCTCCTCCTCCTCACCTCAGCTCTTCTGGACTTTATTATTTTATCTCCCCAGAGTTGACAATGCTTTGAAAATAATTGGCAAGAGCCGCTGAGCGACATGTTGGTTGAGCATAACAGCTTTATTCACCCCGTCGGTTATTATATTGTCTTTTTATTCCTTTTGCTTTGCCTTTTCCATTGAAGGGAAAATTACAGGTTTCTAAACAAGGATAGAAATAATTGGGACCCTTTTTAGATTCCAGTCTTCCCATTGATGTTGTTGGTTTCAGGACTGCTGCATTTGTGTTCCCTGTTTACACAGCCTTTTGTGCTGCTTGCTCTGACATTTTCGACAAGATGTAGGAGTCATCAAACGGTGGTCCAAATGTAAAATAATCAAGTTTGAATGGTCCACTTACGGAGAGTGTGTGCAAGAAGAAATGAATAGAACAAAATCTGTAGACTGCAACAGAATTGAGACTCTGTTCAACTGTTTCCTCCTCCCCTTCCTCCTCCTCTTCCTCCCCTGCTGCAGGGCTGCCTGACGCCCATCAGCGTGGTCATCCCACCCGGGTCCATCCTGCAGCCTTCCCAGAATGCAGCTGTGGTGGGGGGGAACGTCCTCACGTCACAGCGGGTCGTTGACGTCATCTTCAGAGCGTTTGAGGTGTGCGCCGCCTCACAGGTGAGTGCCATGACAACATCCTGATGACCTGTGTGTGTGTGTGTGTGTGTCCTCTCAGAGATCTGTCTCACACACCCCTATGAGTCACTCCTCTGTCCCCATCAAAGGGCTGCATGAACAACATCTCTTTCGGCAACGAGACGAGTGGTTACTACGAGACGGTTGCCGGGGGAGCGGGGGCGGGGCCCAGCTGGAATGGGCGGAGCGGGGTCCACAGTCACATGACCAACACAAGGATCACCGACCCGGAGATTCTGGAGAAGAGGTGGGCGGGTGATGTCACTTCCTTTGTAGAAATCATGGACCAAAATCTTTTAAATGTCAATTTAAACTATTTGTAATTAATTGTTGTAAATACCAACAAAAATACATACATATGTATAAATATATATGAATATGTAGGACTAACACGTTTGTTAGTCTGTTCTGTTTAGTTGAACGTGTGAAATTTATAAATGAATGGCTTTTGATTTTGTAAACCATAGAATTTGAATTTCATATCAACGTACTTATTGTAAGTCGCTTTGGATAAAAGCTTCTGATAAAATCCCATTAACACATTTTTTAAATTCCAAACATTCGAACCCCCATTTTTCCAACCGTGCTGTGCCCGCCTGCTCCGGGCCCAGGTACCCCGTGGTGTTGGAGCAGTTCTCCCTGCGCGCCGGTTCGGGCGGAGCGGGGAAGCACAGCGGTGGGGAGGGGGTGATCCGCAAGCTGCTCTTCAGGGAGAGGGTGGTGCTGTCGGTGCTGACGGAGAGACGCTCCACCCGGCCGTACGGGATCATGGGTAACCTTTCACCTTGCTCCACCACGACAACAGAATCACTGAGCTTTTAATTCAGCACTTCATGGTTCTCACCTGAATGTATTTTGTTTAAAATACAAACCGCTGTCCCCACTTTCACTATGAAAGCTTAGGGGTTTACTCTTATTATGTATTTGTGATGGTATAGTATACAAAACAACAGACTAATAAACCTAGATGATGCGATATTCCTCCTCCTCTTCATCTTCCTCCTCCTCCATCTTTTTCTTGTTCTTCTTCTTCTTCTTCCTCTTCATCTTGCTGAACTGGCTAATAGACCTAGATGGTTTACTAGCTACAACGTTCTTGCTTAACTCATAACCTAGCAAACTAAATACAAGGTAGGTGTGTTTTCTACACCAACTGTGTTTTTTGTTCGGCTTATTTGCCTTGTTTGTAGTGAATCCTGTCTTGTGTGTGTTCTGGTTGCGCTCCAGGGGGGAAGAGTGCGGCTTCTGGGCTGAACCAGCTCCACAGAGCTGACGGCAGAGTGCTCAACCTGGGGGCCAAGACCTCCGTGGCGCTAGAACCTGGGGTGAGGCTTCACATTTTAATTTGACATATCTTCATAATATTCTTCATTTCTGTTCAAAGTTATATTGTATTTGATGTTATATTATTTGATTCTATTTTTATTTGATTCTATTTTTATTTTTTTAAGCACAGAAAATACAGAGTATGTCACACAAACATTTCACTGCACATCCTGTATAAGTATGTGACAAATAAAAACATTTGAATGTTGAATCTTGAATCTAATGACGCTATCAAGTAGTGTTATCCAGTAGGCACACAGTGTACTGGTCTTGAAGGACTTATCAACTGAGGCCTTGGATTAACCTCACTCTGTCTCCCCCTACAGGACATGTTCTGCCTCTACACGCCTGGGGGAGGGGGCTATGGGGAGGAGGAAGACGGGCAGGAAGACGGTGCAAAGTCTGAGAGCAAGCGCAGACGCTTGAACAAAACCTTCCCAGAGAGAGGCAGTGTGTTTGAGTATCGGATGGCCCAGGAAGGCGTGTGAAAAGGACAATTGGATGCATTAATTTCCATGGATTGGAAGATAAATAGAAAAAGTTAATGAAACAATCATTCCAACCAATGTTCATGTAGAAGTCAGCTACCTCTTACATTTGCCACCACTATTAGAAGAAGAATAGGAATTGTTGTCCACAGTTTAAGATTAGTGTGTTTTCAGTTTTACATCTTCATGTAATACCACCAATTTGCATGCATTGACTTAAATAAATAAGGTGGTATATGTCTAACAGTACAAACTGGAAATACTTGAAATCTGACTTTTTGGGCCAAGCAATGATGTTTCATGTCTGTTCTGCAAGATAAGCTTAGTTCTGATATGACTGAGTATTTAAAGGAATTCAACATTTACTTCAATCAATCATGTTGTTAGGGCTGTGAGTACACATTACGGTAGACGTTTTGACTTTAGGGACTTATTCATAACCCAGAGTATATTTTATAACCAAACAAATAAAACTCCTTTCAAATATATACAGTATAAGTGAATATTATTTATTTTCTAGTTAGTAAATGAAAATATTACCTTTTTAATGATTCATTATTACTCTTAAAATAAAAGAGCAGCAATATTGGACATTATATTGGCAACTAGAGGGATTGTAGTAGTCAAAACAATTATTTTCAGCTTTCAACTAGCTTAATGTAAGCAAAACATAATTTCACTTGAAAATCTGTTTCTCCAAGTGCTTGGGAGTTTTGGTCTAGCCTACGAAATTGGCCATGCAAATAGTTTCTTCCACCAATATTTTGGGCAGGATGTTTTGTCCCCTCTGTTTTACAAAGTGAATACTAACCCTGTATCTACCCCTTCAAGCTTACACCAGCGGGCCGTCATGTGTGCAAAAAGCCCTGTGTTGTACCACCAAACCTTTCTGTCGGTCATCTCTAATCATGATATTGATTAGACGGCAAACCTTATACCCAGTTCATATAAATTCCTGAGTTTACACTAAAGGCCGGTTTAAAGATAGAGCCCAGCAGGGGGGTATGTGCAGGCATGCATGAGTCTTGATTGCACGTGGGGGGGGGGGGTGGGTAGGGTGGGGTGACGGCTCTGGTGAAAGGGTGCCCTCCCAGCCCATCAGGAATGAGGGGGGGTGGGGGGGAGAAGGAGTGCAGGCATGCAAGGGGCAGCTGATAAAGAGATAGGGGTCTTTGCAGCGGACACAGCAGGAGGCTGACGGCTGGGGAACTGGTGATGTAAATCAGCTTTGCACGCCTGTGTGTGTGTGTGTGTGTGTGTGTGTGTGTGTGTGTGTGTGTGTGTGTGTGTGTGTGTGTGTGTGTGTGTGTGTGTGTGTGTGTGTGTGTGTCCATGAAAACAAAGCTTACATCTTTTTAAAATTGTTTGTTTAAACCATTTTTCGGATTGGAATGGAAGTGAAATCATCAGTAGATAATTTGTCTTTATTCACGGAATATTTAAGACTTAATACACTTCAAATGTATGCCACCAAATGATAATGTATCATTTTTCAACATTAACATTACAATTTGTGTGCTGTGGCACACTGATCAATCCAAATTAATACAACGTGGCCAGGAGCCAACGTAATTTTTAAAAGCCTGGGTGGAACAACTGTAAAACTTCAGGAATACAAATGTGCCATCATTCATAGTCAAGTATAAAAAAAGACAAAAAGGGATAGAAAACAGCAGTACCATCGATTCACTGCCAAGCACAACCACCCTTGGCATAGCCTGATATGTGTGCGAGGATTTGAAAACTGAACAAACATGGGGGAAAACATTATGTAGGACGATAATACATGAACTGTAAACATTAAAATAGTGCAAAAACCATGAACACTTGCAGTGTATATTGTCCAAACTAACATAGTCCTTTCCGTTCAGAGACTGAGGTAGATATTGATTAAATTGTATATAAAGTGTCTCCAATGATTGCGACTTTATTTTTCGGACATGCAAGGTAAGATTTGAGTAAAAGAATTACCCCCATATATTTATCTTTTCCTCCTGCCTAATGTAAAAAAGGACACCTCTTTATGATGTCTCTTTGTGTGAAAGATCAGAATTTAAACATTCACCCGTCAGAGGTAGGTTCGACAACAGAAACACACAGACACATTCTCTCATTACAATACCCTGATTTAAAATAATAGTGCAAATAACAGCCCCAGTGCAACTGTAGGTTTAACTCCCAGGGTCTTGACCAGTCCCCCAGTTGTTCTTCAGACTAATACTGACACAAACAAGTCTTTTAATTCTCAGAAGAAACACATGCTCCTCTCCGGATGATAACACTCCTCTTCCCAACTCGTCACATCCTGTGTCCATAAAACGTCTCTTTGAGTGGCATCACATACGAGTACAGGCCTGTCAGTACTGGGGGTACCTGTTGAGAGGAGGTCTGTTCTGTAGTGTGTACTGACCCAGCGGTGGGTGGTGCGGGTGCATGTGCGGGTGCGGGTGCGGGTGTGGGTGCGAGCTCTGACTCGCCGGCACCAGCACGTCGAACACGCTCTTGTTGGGGGGCACCGACTGCAGCATGCTGTCCAGGTCCATGAGGATGGCAGGGGGCTGGATGGAGATGCGGCCGCTGGGCAGGATGGGCCAGTAGGTGTGTCCCAGGAAGTGACCGGGCCCCATGGGCGACGCCCCGTAGCTGTACAGAGGCAGCCCTCCGTGCAGCGGGATGAGCGGGCCCCCGTTGAAACGCATGCTGGGCGGGGCCACTGTGTTGGGAGGGGTGTACTTGGCGTAGGAGGTGGGCAGCTCCCAGGGTGCCGGTGCCCCGTCCCGCCGCGCCGACTTGTGCTGCGGGGGCCGGCAGTCGTCGCAGTCATCTGAGCCGGCCTCGCCCCCCGCCGACGTGCGCTGCCCGCCCCGGGCCGGCGGCGGTCGCCAGTCCTCCTCCGACAGGGAGGAGGCAGGGCTGGCCGAGCTGGCCGAGGCGCTGCGCACGGAGGAGGTGTAGCGTGGCCGTGGGGAGGGCCGGAGGTGGAGGTGGTGCTGCTGCTGCTGCTGCTGCTGCTTGGCTTCCCCCCCCCAGCCGTCTCCGGCGTGGGCCCGGCCGTCCGCCTCGCCCGTGCTCGGGGGCCGCAGGCTGTGCAGCAGGGAGTCGATGGCGAAGGAGGAGTCCAGCTTGGGGCGGTACAGGTCCTCCCGTGGGGGAGAGGGGTAGGAGGAGGCGGAGGAGGAGGAGGAGGAGGAGGAGGTGGAAGAGGAGGGCAGGGATGTGACGTTGTTTTCCCGTTGAGGGGGAGGGGATGGCTCGTCTGCGGGCTTGTGGGTGTGGCTGTGGAGGATGTAGGGGGCCAGGTCCTTGGCGAAGATGGTCTCGTCCTGCCGCGACACGGCCGTGTTCTGCCTCTTGAGGAGCTCCAGGGGCACGCGGCACAGCTCCACGGCCCAGAAGTTGCCCTTGCCCTGGGGCTTCCCGGGGTCCTTCAGCACCTACACGCAGAGAACGGAGGAGAGGGTGTAGTGAGTCTCAAGAGAAATACAACCCGGCTTCGCTTTGCACCAAGCAAACACCGCCACAGAGTAAACAAACACACACTTATTTGATGAATGCTTCCGCCCAACCCCGCCCCGCCCCCCACTCCCCTTCCCTCTCTTACAGTGTACCCACAGTATATAAAGCAACAGTGGGTGCGAAGACAAGTCTAAAAGACACCAACCTTCACAAAGCAGTCGTATGAGGAGAGGTTGTGTCTCACTGAGTCCCGCCATCCCTTGTAGTTTCCTTTGAAGAATGGGAAGAGAGTACTGATCTCCTTCAGGATCTAGACAACAAAAAGGAGAAGATAAATGATTATGCTGTTACTTTTAGAACTAGGAAATATGCTTCAAGCATTTGAAAACTTAGGCTGACACAAACATACACATAAACACTCGTTAAACATAAACATAAACACTTTTCATTTGTAATCTGTTACCTATAATATACAATATAATAGTTACTAAATACAACCAAATGTCCTAGACAATGGTTTAATTTAGATTATCTACACTCCTTATCAGAACACAAACCGGTGCCTGGTTTATCTAAAGGTACGGTCTTATCAAACTTAATCGGTGTCATTGAAATGTCACCCAGTTACTGTTCAGTGTCACCACAGGAAAAGCATAGTGATGCGTCATTGGTCTATAATAGTTAAACCAAACAAAAAACAACAACTGTCCATCCCGAAAAAAATATAACATTTTAAATATTTTAGGACTTAATACGATGTGAGCGGCTTTTGGAGTCAAAAACGCCATGCGTAAAATCATGATCGCAGGGCGCAACTCCAATGCGTAACCGTGTCCACCTTGCCCGGTATTAATGTTTACGCAAACACCCATATGGACCTAGTGTTTGACATTTACCTCTGATAACGTCAGTTTCTTCTCCGGGGAGTTTTGAATCACCATGGAGATCATAGCGAGGTATGAGTATGGAGGTTTCGGATACCGCTGATAGTTCTTCTTCCTACTGCACCCGGAGTTCTTCTCCACGTCAACATCCATCGCTTCACGCCTTGCGTCTGTGACCTCCATCCTGGCGTGAGGCGTCAGGTACGGAGGGGACCCAGACAGTAAACAGTTCTCAGGTAGCATAGTTGTATCCATAGTGGCTGTCGCACCGGTAGACCTACGTGGCTTGGGGTTTCCTCCTAGCGACTCCAACCGGTGCGCCTCTTTGTCAAACACATGGGACGAGCGGTATCCTCCAAAGCCGTGTTTGGATGAAGAAGAGCTGCGGGCTACACTGCGGTGTGAAGGGTTATCATTCCTCGTGTACTCGTTCACACTGTGGGAGTCAAGGTGAGGGTCTCGGTGTGTCTGGAGGTAGGGCCGCGCGGTGGGTGCTAAGCCCCTCTGTTCCATCCACGGCTGCTTTGTCATGCTGATCAGCAGTCCGTGGTTGGACGGGTTGTCGGGGAGGGGGTGGGTGGGTGGTGGTGGTGGTCAAACAGGACAACTGAGGGGGGTAGGGCGAGAGAGGGAGAGTCGGTCCTTAACTTCTGGCTGGCAGACTAGCCTACTGGCTCCAAGCGGACTCTATTTGAAGAGCAAACAATTAACGGTTTCATGTAAATCCCGCTGCGTAATCGAGGAGAGAATGGAGCATTTAGAATGACTGGTCGCCACGGGGGGTGGGAGTGGGGTGGAGGTGGGTGAATGAGTGTGTGGGGGGGGGGGGGGGGGGGGGATTTATGATTTTAAAAAAAATCAACAGCACTCCTACATGTTTGCTATAGGGAGATTTTATATGGGAGAATTTGAAAAGAGTATAAAATAAAATCCAAGTTAAATCCAACTGCTTCCGACTTTAATTGCCAAGTTAGGCCTACACATTCCAACAAAATTGGAATAATTGTCAACCAAAACGGTACACATTTGTGTAGAATAGTATGCATTTGTAAACGTAACCCATTAAAAGAAGTCGGGTGGAGTAGGCTATAATGCATTTGAAAAAACTATTAGTCAAACACGCAATCAACACTTTTTAAGGTAGCAAAGCAATATACATTAGGTATGCTAATATACAAAACTGATGTGGGTTGAACATGTAGTGAGAGAATGCAAGACCCTTTTGCACGAATAAGGACGCATTTATCTCCAAATCATGCTTCTCTTTTGAGTCCTAATGACACGTCTATTTGTGTGTGTACGTCTTAACTCTCTGGAGACAGGCCTTCTATTATAACCCATATAAAAAAAAATGCATTAAAGTGGACAGGGCATTACAGCTCAAGCATGTGTGGCGCCATTAGGAAACTGTGAATATTCCTATTTAAATATGAGATGTACGTCTAAGTGCCCACGACAGCCAACATCAGCTGGGGGTGCATTACGCACACCGGGGTCTCCACGCCACTATACAGAACTTCATTCACAGTGAAATAATAAGTTTCGGGAATGCACGTCGTTCTTTGTTCGGGTTAATGTAGTGCTAATGTCTAAACCCTTGCTTCCCAGCAAGATAGTGAAAACAAGTTGGATTAGAATGACTCCCATTGGCAAACCAGAGACAAGTTTCTTCCAGAGAGGTACCGTTTAGCATATGCGGGAAACACAGGGGCAATTAAACAACATGTGTGGCTTGTATACCGACAAGCTTCTACATGTCCTGGTTGGGACTTGATTAATCCGATCAACCAAAAGAGATATATATGTGCTAAATTATCAATGTGGGAATTAGCCTCCATCCACATCCAATAAACATAGCACTTGACTTCACACAATCCACATAAACATGCTGCTGTTTCAACTAGTGCAAACAACGCTATAAGCCCTTGGCATTGAGTTGAAACAAGTGTGTATCATGTAAATTAAAGTGAATGCATCTGCGATTCTTTTTTAGGTCGTTTGTTGTTAAGGAACAAACTTGCAGTTCATCAAGTAGCCCACATTTCTTCCTTAACCCCAATTTGATCTTACCATGAACAGGGCAGCCAATGCGGTTGAGATGGGGTTTCACTCCTAACGAATCTGCGTTTTAATAAACGAATGTGTGTTTATACGACGACCTTTCAGGAAGTCTGAACGAACTTGGAAGTGGCCCACCTCCTCCACTTGCAGTTTCGGTAGTGAGTTGAGATAAAGGTAATCGTTTCGCCCTCTGTGTGTTACATTTTAGCATCATTCAAAAAACGTTGGTATAAATGTGTTAAAGGCTGTGTGCAAAAAGTGTTCAAATATGCAAGGTCAATTAAACGTGTTTAAGATCAACTATTATGCTGCATAAACCGAGGTAGGCCATTGGATCGCATGTAAAAATCTGCACACACCTATTAGATATATCCAGGACATGTTTCCTTAATATGTAGCTTAGGCCATTCCCTTTTAACAACCAACCTAATACACATTCCCATGTTATCAGCAAAGAGAAGGCCAATGCACCCCCAGTCGCTGCTTCTGGTTTCAGTGAAGCTCCAAAACATAATTTGTATCTGTGCTATATTGCTCAAGATAAGGGTTTCAGTAGATTGCTTTACCTGCCTTTATTGCCTATATGCATTTGATATTCATATATATTTATGAATAGGAAGTATCTTGTCACGTTAACCCCTCAATGAGGCCAAAGGTATGGTGACAATGATCTCCAAACAACCCTTATCAGAAATGTCCACATATATCAGTAGGCCTACCTTTAGAAAAGCCATGTGTGCAACTTGTCCTAACACTTGATTAGACCCTATTTGTGCGGCCTGTAAACACAGTGACAACGACCCATGCAAAACAAATGATTTGAATACCACCACACAGTCTATCCCTTCCTCTCTACCATAGAGCTGGTTAATAGATTTTGGGTGGATTAGTGACATGAATGGTGGACCAAATGAATAGGATGCCATCACAGGACATGTGTACTGATTGTGTCTGGTCAAATCCTACTTCCTAAGCTGTCTTAAGATGTCACCCGGACTAGAGGAAAGTCAAGCTGAGAAGGTGAAAAGAAGATCACTCACTCGTTGGCCCAATCTCTCTCTCTCTCTCTCTCTCTCTCTCTCTCTCTCTCTCTCTCTCTCTCTCTCTCTCTCTCTCTCTCTCTCTCTCTCTCTCTCACACACCCAGCCAACCACCCACAGACACACAGACGCTCAGACGCTCAAAACATCCGTTTTCACATTCACACACACACACACACACACACACACACACAACGATATCTTAAAGCTTCCAAAATCAGCTACAATAACATGACCATAGCTAATGTTGTTTCTTCTGCCTTTATACTTCCAACTAGAACATGTCTGCATAGACTGACTTTTATTAATGAATATTTAATATTTCCATCCACCATCCAATCAACTGGAAAGTCAATAAGTGCTGTGTTATTCTTTCATGGTAGCAAATGTACAGTATTATGTCTCCTCTCCCTATATAGTTACTCTATGTTGCTCACCCAGAGGAAAAGATGGACTGCACTAGATGCTCACTGATGGTGTGGCTTTTCCTCTGGCCATCAGGGCTCTGTCGAGTGTCACTGCTGCGTTGACTTGCCAGGTCATTGAAGGGGTCAACAGATTAAGGAGTCAAATCATTGTCTAACTGGGAATTGTGTGTGTGTGTGTGTGTGTGTGTGTGTGTGTGTGTGTGTGTGTGTGTGTGTGTGTGTGTGTGTGTGTGTGTGTGTGTGTGTGTGTGTGTGTGTGTGTGTGTGTGTGTGTGTGTGTGAAAATGTGAAAACGGATGTTGTTTGGTGTTTCTGGCGAATTTCAAAAACAGTTTCCTGACTTTGCAAATTGATTGCAGGATAGCACTTTTTGTTGTTGCAACTTATCATCACGGCCAAACATGTTCCTATATTACTCATCCATTGCACAATGTGGCCCTCTAGTGGACGTGGGAGCGGCAGAACGCGGTGGCCGAGCGGCGGCGGTTGTTATGGTGAAGCGTTTCCCCTGAGGGTCGGCGACGGCAGCACCTGATTCAGTTTCAGAGAACCACCAGCCTACGAAGGAGGGTGACAGTCAACACGAACTCCACAGGTACGTTGAAATGTGACCTTCGTTTCATGGTTCATTCCCGTACGCGACGGGTACTGTTTCCACATTGAACAAAGTATTTCGTTTAGTTTAGTACCACGGCTTTTATAATGTTTGTTATCCATTTCACTCAAGGAGTGCAACGCGATTTGCTCCTCCGACGGAGGCTAGCTGTGAAGCCAAGCTAATCCGGCGCCCGCCACACCACACAATAACGCACTTTTACGGAAGAAATACGTCTCAATTCGACGGTTCGTTTATTTGGGGCAGTTCTTTACTTAGTTACTATTAGTTTGGTGGGTTTACAACACTTGTCAGAGAGCGCGTGGCTCCTCCAGAGAGACGCCGTGTGGATGAATGGATCCAGGTGGTGGCGGCGGCGGCTACCTGTCAGATCACCGACCACCTGTCGGTGCTGCTGGTCCATCGCCTCGGTGTCACCCCTACACACACTACACCGTGAAGGGGACGAGGGGGCTACGATGACATTCACACCAGGTCCAGACTATTAGGGGGTTGATCAGGACGGCCGAGGGTCGTATGTAAAGGATCATTTCCCGTAGGGTTTCACCTTTTCATTACCAACCCTGTTAGAGGGGATGCAGAATACAGGGTTGTGGACGGCGTTTATATTAGTACCGTGTTATTCCGGTCCCGAATGGTTAGATGTCGTGTGCGTGTTGATTTGGACACAATGGAGTTGTAGGCCTATCCAATGTAGGCCAAAAACAAAAGAAGATCAGATAAAAAGCGTGTCATGCTTTCTTGGTAGATCTGTGGTCAAAGTGCTTCTTGATCGTATGGACGCTGTAAAAGGTTGGGGGACTTTAGCTCTTTAAATCTCCTTGTGTATAGGCTTCTACGCCCTACACATGATTTCTTCCAATAGATTATCATTAGCCGATTGCCTATTGCCTATGGTACATAGACCAAAGTCCGTTTGTAAACAGCTCACTCCCATTATGACAATCCCAGATGTGTTTCAATGAGCGTTTTGGTAAAAATAGAAATGCATATCTACTAGCTCTAACGTTAATACGTACACAATAAAAATAAATAAATGAAAATGGAAGATAATTCTAAATGTTTATCTACTAGTACAGAGTTTCAAATGAGTCATTGTAACTCACACCTATCACAAAAACGTAAACTCACACATCTAATTCTCGGGTCAAGGCAAAAAAAGAAAATCTGAGTAGGCGTTGTCAAAGATTTTTTCAAATCCTAGGCCTTGAACTTGGTCAACAGCAGTGTTTCGGTCTTTTGGATCAAGAGCAAAAGCAACAGTTTATTCGTCATGTCATCCTCTTAAAGAATCAGCCGCCCTATTTTTCTCTGTGGCTCTGTGCTTGTACAGGACATGGCCCAGGCTTCCTGCGTAGACACAGTACGTAGAGCCGTAGTACTCACTCTGTCACCTCCCCATCCTTCCTCCCACGTCTTTACACTCTATCTTGGGTGCAGTCTTGCCTCCACATCCTCTTCCCCCCCCTTTATTTATATATATATATATATATATATATATATAAGCATGCCTTCTACTAAAAATGTGTTTCTCTACTAGAGTTCCTGTATCTTCCTCCTCTGTTGCTCTGGCCTTGTGTTGTGGCTTTACATTTTTCTGTGATTACTAAGGCAGGCTAGCTCTACCTACTGGCAACAGGATTTAGGGCCATTTTTGCAGTTTCTGATTGACCTCCCACTTCACAAAACAAGATGTTTTGTTGAAGCCCCCCCCCACCCCCCCCGGGGTGTCTCACACTGGTATTTCAGATAAAGATTGAGGAGAGGGAGCTTGTTACATATTTGGCTTGTTGTGCTGATTCAGTTTGGCAAGCAGGATCATTCTCGATTCACAGCTCTGCATCGAGTCAGCAGGGAAATTGCTCATTGTTTAATGGCTCATGGCTCATGCAGGTCATGTCAAATGGCCCAGTGGACTGAAACAGTGTTTTCGCAGTTTGGTTTCCTGAGTCACTGAAACTGTTTTTCTACTCATTCTTTCCCACTTAAAATGTTGTTTTATGGGTTTTTTGAATCTAGATATCCAGAATCCTTGTCTGGTATCACTCCAGTAGTGTCTAACTGTACGTTATCTTTTGAATATACATGTGTTCCTTAGGTTTATGTACAACCGGGCCGGTGAATGTACAACCATGTGTAAACATATGGGTCCACAGTCATCCGTAGATGACTGTGGACGAAGTACCTGACAGCTGAAAGGTGTGGTTCAGGTGGTAATTTGCAGTTTCTTGCCTTAAAGGTCCAATGTGTGTGAGTTAGTAGCAACCTCACCCCTCCATTTCCAAACACTACGATGGCCTGTGGCTTCATTGGTGCCACTGCCAACAGGTATTGCTGTTTTGTGGAGAAAAAAAGTGTTTTTATTCACACAGCTCTAGCCTGTGTATAAATCAGGTTAACCAATCGCATTCTGGTATCTTTGTCATAGTTACCGTGTTCAGTGTACATATTGTGGGATAGGGCTGATGTAGCAGCCTATTTACATTTCTCCCACTCACTCCTCCTATTGCCTCCACAGTAGTAAACTAGCACAATGCCACAGTGTGTGTGGGGCTCTATCTCACCTGTCCGTGTCAAAAAGAGGGTTAAGCTTCTAGGACTTCTAGGATGTATATATCTAAACACAATAAATAATGTATAAATTAATACCGTAGCTTACATTTACACCTTTACCTTAGTTAACATGAACAACATTTGTAAACACAACATTAGTAAATGATGACTAGACCATTAGTTCACTGCTATTTAACTGTTTAACGCAGTAATAACCATTTAGTAATAATTGAGTAATGTTGATTAATAGTTAATGATGGTTTCTTTATTGTTAAGTGTTCCCACCAGTACGATGATCTGCTATTGGCCAGACTTGACTCGACTTTTTCTGCATCTGAGCAGTGCGCACATCCAGCAAGCTAGCTTTGGCAACTTTGGCATAACTCATCAAATCAAATTCCTCTCAGGATTTCTCCAGTGCTAATTGCTTGTTTAACTTGGAAATCAGAAGTAACATGCACTATGTCACATTGACTTTAGCCTTATGGGAAAGACAGATAACTGCTTCATTAGGATTATCCCATGACTGGTGAGTCAGAGAGTTGACAGCGGGCCGTGCTGTCTCCATGACTCATCGTCCTGTGGTCTGATAGGACAAAATAGCTTATAGGTGTATAATGCAACTCCCATTCATGTATATTTTGATAACTTGCAGGCCTTTTGAAGTCAGTTAGATGTTCTGCTGCATTTGATTTGAAATACTTTTGTCTGAAAACAGGTTAGTCTGGTCCACTAATATTGACTCTGTAATAAAACTCTGACTGATGTTGTGCAAGCTTAGCTTAAGCTATGTTCACAATCATAGGAGTTAATGCTTGTGTGGCCTTGGCTTGCCTGCGATTTCACAGGTCTCCCGGGAGTGTGAACCTACGGCCTGAATCTGAGGAAATCCTTACATTGTGGGCAAGGAAAGATATATGAATAGCAAGAAGATAATACAACAGCAGTTTTGGCTCGTCTAGTCTACTTATTTTAATTAAATACATGACTTATGATACAAAATTATAATAAAGAGAATAGGATAATGTCATCCTTGATCCCTGTCTAGTTTTATCTCTTCCATCAACTCCCTAAAATAGTTTCTATAAAAGCCCCCCCCCCCCCCAAAACAATAGCTTTGAATCTTGAGAAGAACTCTCCCCTCCACCACATCCTATTAGTAGTCACACACACACACGCATACACTAGGGGTGTAATGATACACAAAAGACACGATTCGGTACGTACCTCAGTTTTTAAGTCACTGTTCGCTATGTTTTTCGGTACAGCAGTTTTTATTATTTTAGATTTATTAAACAACGTGTCTGTGACACACACGAGTGTGTGATAATCAATAAAATAAACAAAACAAAACAAAAAATATATATATATATATATAATTTTTTGTTTTGTCTTTCGGTACCAGAATTGAAACGTGCATCGAACCGTTAGACCCGTACCGAAAACTTTTGGTGCGTATCGTTACACACACACACACACACACACACACACACACACACACACACACACACACACACACACACACACACACACCGCCCCCCCCCCCCCCCCCCCCCTTCCGTCAACGTGGCGCGAGCATGCTAATGCTGCAGCGCACCGCGTTCACTCTCCCTATCTGTGTGAGTGCCTCCAGTTGACCTTCCTCCCTGCGCTCGCTCCACTAAATAATGGAAGAGGTGCATGGAAGGAGCAGAGCCCGCGAGACGTGTAACCCCGTACCGGTGGAGGACTGCCCCATGCCGACAGAGGGGCCGACCGTCACGCTTGGATCCTCCCCCAAACATAAAACCCATCATTGCAGGCTAGAATGCTGGGCTATTAGGCTGCTCCTTGTAGCTGACTCCCCACGCCACTCACCCGCAGCTGCTGTGTACACTCAAAGGTGAACATGGCCGCCATGCAGCAGGAGCGTGTCTTGGACGGCGGGGTGTGTCAATCATTAATGAAAAACGTCCCCGTGTCTCGGGTTTCCTCAGGGATAGAGGCGGGAGAGGATGGGAGCGGGAGGGGAGGGTTGGAGGGAGCTCAGGGGTTAAAGATAACAGGAATAGGAGTGCTGAGCGTGTACGGGCGATGGTAACCTACACTCAACAACACACACTCCCCTTCTTCCTATCCCACTCACCGTCGCTCTCGTTCTCTCCATCCACAGGTGAACACACCCAAAGGCGAAGGCCACTGTGGTGAAGCGGCCCCTGGCTTAGCCGTGGTCTGCCGGGGCGACCCGTTAGACGTTCACAGTGGGCCACAAACACAAACACTCACCCTGGGATTACAACCTCCCCTGCTCCACTCCGACAACACCGACTCCCTCACCTTGTGGTTGTATGAGGCCTTGTGCAATGTTAAACCCCCCCGTGAATGTGCCTTTTCATTCTCTGGCGGCTGGAAACCTTTTTTTTCCCTTCTGACTCCTAGGAATGTGTGAGCCGGTTCCTCAGCTGTAGCTTTATTTTGCAACCATGGCCTCCTATGACGCCCCCGTTGGATGTACACGCTGCCCTGGCCCGTCTCTCTCTGAGCGGGTTGGAGGGTAACCTCGCCGACTCCCCTCGTTGCAGAGAGCTAGCCTGACTCTGGTCGTGTTTCACTCTCACTCTACATCGTGTTTTCTACGTGCCCGTGCTCTCCCCCCTGTTTTTTCTTCCGATTTTTGGACAGCCGCATGGACTACGATCTTTTGAACTTGACCCTACTGGGAGTTACGCTGATGTTGGAACTGTTGGATTGTTTATTTTTTGTATGACTTGGAGGTGAATAAAGAGGACCCGGGGTTAAAGAAGATGGTGAGCCCGACCTGGCTGCCGTCAGCATGTCTCTGACGTCATGAAGCCACCTTAAATCCACCTTGCTCGCCTGATTCTGGTTTGGGATTCTGGAGTTTGGATGGAAACAAGCAATTGTGCTTACCGGTATTTCAACCAGAGCTAAACCTCACCTCCGCATCGCAGGAAGGCCCGTTTCCATGGGGCCAACCGGATAGGGCTCGGAGCAGGTAGACACTGGAATCAACCATAAAAGTATCTTTAAACCCCAGCAACAACAAAGACAACAACAACAACAACAACAGGAAGAGGCCAGGGTAGGGTAGGGGAGAGGGGCCGGGCCAGGGGGCGGTGGCGGTGGCATGGCAGCAGAGCACGGCGAGCTGCTGGGAGAGATGGCCACGGTGGTCCGCCTGAGCGCCACGGAGCGGCTGAAGCACGCCCAGAAGCGCCGCGCGCAGCAGCTAAAGGGCTGGGCGCAGATGGAGAAGGACTCTACCCGGGGCTCCCGGGCTAAGGCGGACAGGAAGAAGGCCCGCACCAGGAGGGTGACGTTCCCCGACACCATCACCCTGCTGGAGGCCGCCTCGCGCAACGATGTGGAGGAGGGTAGGTGACACGCACATGAACAAATGCATTGACAGACAGACACACACACAGGCATACACAGACACACACGCGCACAAGCACAAAAACAAATGCATTGGCAGACAGACAGACAGACACACACAGATGGACAGAGATGCACACGCACACACAGACAGGGACAGATGGACGTACAGATAGAAAGAAACAGACAAATACACACACGTACATAGACACACAGACAAAAAAAACACACACACACACATGGAACCCAAAGCAGTTTGTTAGTGGTATTTGACTCCCAGCCATATATAGCAGGCAGGACAGCCTGGTAGTTATGGGGTTCTACTCCAAAAAAAAGTGTGCTGGGTCGATCCCCATGTCGAAGCTGCTTCCTTCATTCCTTCACCCCTACCTGCTCTTGTATTGACCTGCATCTCAATTCACTAAGTTATTATGGGTAAGAATGTCTGCTAAATGACTAAATTGTGAATCGTAATACAAAATCGTAAAGCATATATATTTATATATATAAATGACAGCAAAATGCATACATTACTTTCCACTGTTAAAAGCGTAGTTTGTGCCACTGCAAGGTAAGGGCTTGAAGGGATAGGTCAGTTTTCATTTAACTACAGGGAAATGATGTAGATTTGATTGGAATTGCCAAAGACACTGCCTAGGAAACTCTTACAAGCACTTGAAGTCGATGCCACCATAGAGTCACTGCAATGTAAGACCGCAATAAGGGAAGGGGACCACTTGACTATCTCAGACTGTAGGACCTTGTGAGCAAGCTTCTCTAAAATGGAGGGTTAATTACTAGGGGTCAGGATATTCGCCCTAGTGAGTCAGAAGAAGCATGACCCACTATAAAGTTCAGGCTGATGAATATTGAATACTTGGTTATTTTTAAAGGCAAGGCATGCTCTCTCTCTCATTTGTTTGTTTTTTATTTATTTATTGAGACACACACACACACACACACACACACACACAAACCTGATATCCTGATATCCCTAAATGCCGGGACTAATTATGTTTCTACCAAAGGGACTCTGTCAAGTGAGTCAGTCATTGTGTGTGTGTGTGTCTCTGCAGTCAGGGAGCTGGTGAAGAGTGGAGTCAGTCCGGACCTGTTCAACGAGGATGGACTCACAGCCATGCATCAGGTGAACACACACACGCACACCTCCAATGTCCCCAATGAACTCATTTATTTATTAACAGCAAGTTGACTCACCGTAGTTATGGCATGTACAATGGACTTATTGTGGAGGCACGACAGATTTTATCAGAGGGCCTTTGAGGTTCAAACACCTGCCTAGTGCCTACACATTACACCTGGCTTGCTTATGTATTTGCACATACGCACGGATGCACAACCTCTACCTCCTGGCAGTGGCTCAGGAGGTAGAGCAAGTTGCCTGGGAACTGGAAGGTTGCTGCTTCGAGGTATGAGACATGGTTTGAGAAGTGAGACACCTCGTACGTGTAAAGACACCTAACCCTAACTGCTCCTGACGAGCTGGCCTTTAGCTTGCATGGTTGACACCGCCGTTGGTGTATGAATGTGTGAATGAATGAATGAATGAATGAATGAGGTAATAATTGTAAAGCGCTGGCCAAAGGTATGTAAGCGCCATATAAATGCAGTCTCTTCACCATATACATTCACACTATGGTTGCAGTTTTTTGTGGCTTACTCTATAATCATTTCCTAACAGCGAGGTCGGTCTCCTCTTCGGTCTGTTTGTTAACGTTTTGCTCAGTCCCAAGCAGCTCACCAGCCACGGTTTGCATTCTATTTAGTCTGGCCTGTAACATTTCTGCTAGTGTACTCAGTAAAGGTTGGCTTATGTTTAAAAAAAATCTGACATTAACTCTAAAAATCCCAGATTCTGACTCAGCCACTGGATGTGGAGATAAGGCCAAAGATAGAATGTAGCATCAAGCCTGGGATCCTTTTTTGGACCTTTTTTAAGGAGTAGTTTGAGGCATATCTGTCTGGTATGTTGGTGTTTGGCAACATGCAGCCAAAATACAGACACTGGATCTAGAAATAATAATAATGACATCCAGCTAAGCAGAGCCCTATGTCTTTTCCCTTATTGTTGTTCTCTCTCTACCGGTCTTCGGATTCTAGCGCAAGCAATCATGTCCACTGATTTATTGTTTGACTTCATTGAACAAAGCCATTAAACAATAAACTGAGTTATAATAGTTTTCGATAATGGATGATCAAAGAAATAAAAGTATGTTCTCCACCGTGGTTTGACTGGTTACAGTGGGGGCGATAATCCACGCTACACGACTGGAATACATTTAAAACCAAATGGCCCACTGGGCTAACAACCTCATTAGTTATATAAACACACCTATCTCTACAATCTTTATCTGCTACAAGCTGCTTTGGCACAGCAGTGGGCACACCATTGATTTACAATGGTGCAGTCAAGATTATTAATAAGTTAATAAACCCCTCTCTGTTCCTCCCCCCTGCAGTGCTGCATTGACGACTTCACCGACATGGTGCAGTGTCTGCTGGACGCGGGCGCCAGCGTCAACGCGTGCGACAGCGAGCTGTGGACACCATTGCACGCCGCCGCCACCTGTGGCCATACGGGGCTGGTGCAGCTCCTGGTGCAGGCGTGAGTCTCACTCGCTGTTTGCATCGTGGGTTTTTATGTGGTGCATGTTTTCCCTTTTAATGCACACCTAGATCACCAGGTCTCCATAGGCAAACACACATGAACACACACACAAACAAACGCGTAGAAACACACGCATAAAGAGAGAGACACACAAAACAAACGCGTAGAATCTCAAACACACACACACACACACACACACAGCTCTTTGTGTCACTCTCACTCTCTCTGTCAGTAGGACGGGGAGACATTGGAGAGTAACTAGGCCAGTAGAGACCACACACACACAAAGACAAACAACAAGACACTCTGAGTGCAAAACCGTAGCAATTGAGAGACACACGCCAAGCTTCCCTCT
This sequence comes from Micromesistius poutassou, assembly GCF_964030765.1. Classification (NCBI taxonomy): domain Eukaryota; kingdom Metazoa; phylum Chordata; class Actinopteri; order Gadiformes; family Gadidae; genus Micromesistius; species Micromesistius poutassou. Next base: position 8,827,333 of record NC_140281.1, read on the forward strand.
GCCCCTGAGTCACAGCGTTGTTTAGATGGATTTAACTGCAAGGCTCACAATTTCCTTCCAGCGAGTTTCCCATCTTGAATGATCCTTCCATTGATATAATGTTGTGCTGAAAACATCTGGGTTTGACAAGTGTTTTTACTGAACTAGTTACTGTGGTAACTCCTCCTGAATGCAATACATACAATGCATCACTTCTATTGTTATTTTGTCTTAATGTGCATCTATTATTTTCATGGCAAATAGTTTCAAACGCGCCATGCTTTCAATCCAGACAGTCCAATACAGATCATTGCCTGTGGTGTTGAATTGTAAACAGCTGAGTGCGGGAATTTTTTCTAATTAATTTGTGCCTCAAAAGTAGTTGGAAGGATTCCCTGAGATCCAAAAAACTGATTTATGAACCATAAATTCAAGACGCATTTCAAAGCAAGTTAAAAGCGAGCTGTCACAACAAAGCGAGCTGTCACAACAGTGTCTGCTGAGACAGAATAAAAGCCTTGTGTGACTCAGTCGCTCTATTTAGAAACGTCTACTGTGGCCTGGCATCTCCTGTAAACACAGTCTAAGTCTTCCTGGAGAGAATCTCATTTACATAAACAAAGCAAGCTATGCAGATGCTCAACCTATGATTCCCTTGGACTGCTGTGTGTGTGTGTGTGTGTGTGTGTGTGTGTGTGTGTGTGTGTGTGTGTGTGTGTGTGTGTGTGTGTGTGTGTGTGTGTGTGTGTGTGCGTGTGCGCATTAATCTAATCGTATACTGTGTTTTATTGTCTGCTGTGTGTGTGTTTCCAGAGGTGCGAATTTGCTGGCTGTCAACGCCGACGGCAACATGCCCTATGACCTCTGTGAGGACGAGGCCACCCTGGAGCTCCTGGAAGTGATTATGGCCGAAAAGGGTTAGTAGGAGCAGGATTAGTAGACATAGGATTAGTAGTAGCAGTTGTAGTATAATACATAGTTGTAGTAGTGATAGGTTGGGTAGTAATAGTAGGAATAGTAAGAGTAACGACTGTAAAGTGATGCATCTTAAGATTGTCTTACAGCCACAGCCCTTTCGGTATAACAACAAAAAAGGATGCCTCAGGACCTCCAGGCTATTTAGCAAACAGGAGAGGACCAACATCACTGGGTTCTTGATCATCATGCCATCATACGTGTGTGCCGGCCTGTCTCTAGGGATAACCCAGGAGCGCATAGACGAGTGTCGGGGGGCGAAAGAGACGGCGATGCTGAAGGACATTCAGGCTCTGGTGCAGAGCAAAGCCGACCTGAACTCACAGGACGACAGCGGAGCCACAGTGGTGAGCCATCGCACCAGTCAAACCCGGCCTACGTGTCCTACACTTGGCTAGCTATGTGATCACAATCTGGTATGGAGCGTTGCCTGGTATATTTAGCTTATTCAAACTGCTAGCCACACTAGCACACTAGGGAGGACTGGGTGTGTCCTAAATCCACAGAGAAGTTGTACACAGAAAACCCCATTTTTTAATTATGCTCTTTTCTGCCAAAATGTGTGGGGAGGAGAAGGAGGGGGTGAGGTAATTTGGCTTGGGAACACAAGCTCTTGGCACAGAGCTTGTTCTGTAGGAGTAAGGTGGGGCTCCGGACAGGTCTGTTTTGGTTGCTATTTCTACTCACTGCATTGACACTGTCTCTGTTCACAGCTGCACATAGTGTCCGCTAACGGCTACCTGTCTGTGGCCGAGCTGTTGCTGGAGAACAAGGCCCAGGTGGAGGTGAAGGATCTGGACGGCTGGACGCCCTTGCACGCCGCCGCCTGCTGGGGACAGGTGAGCGCTGCAGCCACACCAACTGTGTGGATCCCACTGGGAGACCCCGCTAGACCTGGACCTAGAGTGGACCGGATTTGACCTGGCAGAGTGGACCGGATTTGTAGATTTGATTGTGTGATAGAGTTACGCCTAAACCGGAACACTGCATTAAGCAAAGGATTGTGTGAATGCTTTAAAGCAGTATAGAACAGCTTTAGGAACAGTCACCCCTTTGTTTTGGTATTTATTATTATTTATTTATTTTTGGTTACTTTCTAGCGATGATCTGACAACAATGTAAAAAGTAGCCCTATGGCCCTGGCACCATACACTGCGTTCACACAGTGAACTGCGTTCTCTCTGTTCTGAGCCACCTGACGATGGCTCCCCTCCGTCTGTCCTGTCCCAGCTCCAGATGGTGGAGCTGCTGGTGGCCCATGGGGCAAGTCTGGACATCAAGTCGGTCCTGGAGGAGACACCCTTAGGTGAGCCCTTCACCCAGACCCGGTGACTGAAGGTTCACACCCTCACCCGCCATGGCCACTTTCCACTACTCTCCTACTACTATAAACTAAACGCTCTCTAGATTACATCAGTATGTCTCTAAATTGTGATATGGGTTTGAGTTATTTCCCAGAGTTGCACTTAAACTTTGCTTGCCCTGGGTTTATAAATATTTAATTTCTCTCTCTCTCTCTCTCTCTCTCTCTCTCTCTCTCTCTCTCTCTCTCTCTCTCTCTCTCTCTCTCTCTCTCTCTCTCTCTCTTAATGATCAATACTTATTTCTATTTTCCTAAATGATTCCTAAATGTTGGCTTGTAATAGTATTATGTATCTAAATAATGTCACCCATTGCACTATTGTGTTAATTAATGGAGTTTTCTTCCCCCCCCCCCCCCCACCAGACGTGTGTTCAGACGAGGAGGTGCGCGGCAAGATCCTGGAGCTCAAGCACAAGCATGACGCCATCATGAAGAACCAGGGCCGCCACAAGAACACGCTGCAGAGACGGGCCTCCAGCACGGCCAGCAGGGGGTGAGACCACGGGCCCTGGCGCTGCTGGGTCGCTTTTAGACCTGGTTCAATCTCACATAACATTCATACACATTCACACATTCAAACCAAAAACAGAAACCAAGAGAGAAACAAGTTATGAAAAAAGGAACGAGTGCCAGCCCAAAAGTAAGGTATTTAAATATGTTTGCTGGCAGTAATTTAAAACATGCATTTAAAAAATATGTATACGAGCAAGTGTCTGATATTATATTGTTATAATATGAGATAATATGTTATACATATTATATCTCATATTATGTAGTTCCCACTGGTGTTTTTTTTCACTGCGACAATGTCCTGAGTTTTGTATGGCGCTGCAGACTGTGATTCGGTTTTTCTAACCACATTTAGTTTGGCATTAAAATTACCCCTAGATGCTCCATCTAGTGAAGTAGTGGACTGGAGCTCGACTGGTTTCATTCTCGCTGTTTTTGGAAGTCAAACCATTACGTGACTCACCTCAACCTACCACCTGTGCTTCTTAATCTCCTGCTCTCTCTGTGCTTGATGAGGTCAAACACCTGGATCAGGATAAGGAATCAGTTGAGGCAGAGTCAGATGTTCCAGTTACTTCAAAGTATTTACCTCTCACCAGCTGGTCTACTCTTATACCCGAACAAACACAGCCATGTTCCTACAACAAGAGCATGACTTTAGCGAAGGAGACTTTAATCCAAAGCGACTTACTAAGGGATCGAGCGATCGAGCGATAGAGCGATTGAAGCTACTACAAACATTTCAAGCGAAAGTTAAAAACGTAGCAAAAACGGGTCGTTTAAAGGGGTGATATTAGGCCACCAGGTGTGAGTGTGATCAGCCATTACAAGCCCTTTGAAAATCTGCCATTTCCTGTGATTCAGTGACATCATAAGTGATTGTTCACCTAGATGATTTTAATGATGGATAGATAAGCAACATTTGATACAGCTGACTGAGTGTCCACCTAGAGGAGGTTGTGATGGATAGATGAGCAACATGTGCTACATCTGGCTCATCTATCCAGCACACATCTAGGTGGACACTTCCACTTGTGATGTCACTAAAACACAGGAAAAGGCAGATTTTCAAACGGCTCGCAGCAGCTCATCACACTCACACCCGCTGGCAAATATCACCGCTTTAAGACGACAAAAGCATCAGAGGACGACGGAGGTCAAAACGGAAAAAAAAAAGGAGCCGTGGCGGTGCATCACTAACCCCCGTCTCCTGCGCCCGCAGGAAGGTGGTGCGGCGCGTGAGCGTGAACGAGCGCTCCAGCCTGTACCGCCGTGAGCACCACAAGGAGGCCATGGTGTGGCAGGAGAGGGGCCGGCAGCCCGAGGGCCCCGACGACGACGACGACAAGCAGACCGACAACGAGCTCAACCAGCACGCCGCCATGGTAACGCTGGAGGGAGGGAGGGAGGGAGGGAGGGAGTGATAGATGGAGAATAACTCTTACATGCACATTTGTAAAAACTAAACTAAAGTGAGATTGAGATTAAAGAACTGAGCATTTTAGGTTGTATTTATTTTTATTTATTTTCATCCTTAATTTCTACTACTACATCGTCGTCTACATCTGGGATTATGTATTTCCTAATTCCAGAAGTTTGATTGTACAGGATTGGTGCCTGGTTTAGTCTTTCACCCACACTCAACAAAATAGTACTGACTTGACCTACTTGACCTACTAACCCTAACCCTACACACAGCGATTGTCCGACCATCCACCAGTTACCTGATTGATCGCCACAAACTGTGAAGCCACTGACGGACATGACTGACCTGTGAGCGGGTTCACCAGCCAGCATCAGAGCCTCCTCACCACCTCTCTCCTCCCGTGTCTCCCCCAGGTGGCGGGCAGCAGCGCCAGCGTCTCACCCCCCCCTCAGAACGGAGACTCGTCCGAGCCCCAGGAGGAGCCGTCCTCCAGCCTGGAGAACGGCGGGCCGCCCGTCTCGCTCGCCGCCTCCGTCCCGGGGGAGCAGTGGGTCGGCGGGGGCCTCATGGACCGCAGCGCCTCCTACCAGCTCAGCCCCGCCGCTCCGGAGGCGGGCGCCAACGGCCACGGCGAGGCGGCGGCGGCGGCGGCCAACGGCAACGGCATGACCCGAGAGAAGTCCTACCAGACCCTGGCCGACCTCAAGCGCCAGCGCGCCGCCGCCAAGCTCAACAAGTACCCGGCCCCGCCGCCGCCCCTCCTCCCCTCCCCCGTGGAGGAGGAGCCCCCCGGGACGGAGGAGGAGGGCGGCGGCGGCGGCGGCGGTGACAGTGGTGACGCTCCAGGGGAGGTGGTCCGCAGTGAGCCCACCGGGGACCAGACGACGATCACCATGACGACGGTGGTGTCCACGTCGAGCCAAGTGTACTTCACCCCCGCCAGCGGGGACCCTCCCTTGCTCAAGCTCCGTGCCCCCGAAGAGGAGCAGTCCACCGCGAAGGAGCCCTGCTGTAGACTCATGTAGACACCCCCCCCCTGGGCGCAACACACACACACACACATTAAACACACATACATGAGCAGCCGTGTCCTTTGATGTATGGCAGAACATTACCCGCGTGAACGTTCCTTTAAGGATTCTTCTGGAGTTGGTTTTCTAAAGGGGCTATTTTGTTTTTGTTTTCTAGTATATGGCCTTACGCTCCAAGAAACAAATGTACATTATTAGTGGTGGTTCTTGTTCCCCCATGTCTGTTGTCATGGGGAGCGTATCACCACCTGCCCTTGGCATTAAGGGTCTCACCATTCCAAGAAGCAACAGCAGCCTGCCTAGCAATAAGGCGCCTGAATGTAGTGCATTGGGATCGCGACCAAGACTTCATATTTTAACGTTAGGACGCCATCTAGTGGCCGATATGAAATGTCTCCAGCGTTATCCACCTAATCTAATGTGGCCTCCTGCTTTCGTTGCTATTATTTATACACCCTATTTGTTTCCTTTTATAGGCACAGTCAATACTGACATTACTTTAAAACTATCTAAATCATCACGGTGTGCTAGCAAGTTTAATCACTTTTCTTGATTTGTTAACATTTCAAACTTGGATTTGATGGGGGGGGGAAGAATTAAGGATTTGATTGACTGGTTTTGATCTTCTACAAGGTGTTTTTGTTGTGATTATGAATGTTACCTATTGTACATCGATTCTTGTTCTGTATAAGAAGCCTGTGAATGTCAAAACAAGTCTTGACATTTCAGTTTTCAGACTTACAATGGAGGAGTTTATTCCCTTCAGAGCACTAAGGAATAAGCACCATGCCTGCTCGGTTTCGTTAACCATGATAAAAGTCTACATTTCTATTTTATTTTTCCAAATGGAACCAAATTATTTATTCTCTAATATATATATAGCTGTGTGCACAGCACAAATACTGACTGATCTTTGTGAGCTTGAGATTTCTGTTGTCTTGATTCTATTAGAATTTTATTTAAAAAGATGATATGAAGTCAAGTCCATAATTGAGAATACTAGTGCCTTTTTGGAGGTTTATAATGCGATTGATAATCATTTGGTCCGATATGGATCCCTGCTGAAAGTTACTGTGCAGAAGGATAATCCAAGCCATTCATACAATAGTGTAGTTGGCCGGTAGCTTAATGCACAGTTACCACCTCTAACTGACTGGAGACGCTGGGTTTCTCATAGATTTATACTCCAATGTACATTGCCTTTTCACCAAATTATTTTGTATTTTTAATGTCACTGTAGTTGATCTAATGTACCACCAAGTGATGGTGGGATTTACACCCTGTTTGCATACGAAGCAAAACAAAACGCAAAAAAAATGTATTTAATGTAAAGAATTAAGAATTCCTATATTTTGCACGGAGACGTCATCAAAGGACAAAACACGGGTCCCATATACTTTAGCTAGCATGGCTTGGGTGGAATATACTAGAGCGGAGTCCACCACCTGCAGCCATGGTACATACTCAGCAGGCTCATAAGGGTAATGAAAGAAGCCTGTGGTCCTACGATGACGGAAAAGGTCTGTTCTACTGTACAAACTGAACAGAAACATTCCACCCGTGCAAATGTATGATCGTCTCCCATTAGGAGGGAGAGGCTGTGGCCTTGACAGACAACTGAATGCGTTTCATGTTTTAACCTCTCTGCCGAGGTGCCCTGGGGCATGGCATGCCCTCCCACCGCTGGTTAATTCCTGTCATTGTTTTTTTTAATGGGTGTATTTATTTATTGAATGCCAGTTTTCAAATTGAACAAATATATAAATAAATGATGCTTTTATTCCAAAAAGTAAAACGTAAGGCGGCTTTTGTATCAGTTATCCTCAAAGAAGGAAGGGACAGGTGAGACTGTTAGGAATATAGGCCTATCCGCGTCCTAAATACAGACTATAAACTGTATGCCACCATCTAAACAAAGAGGATGGAGGTTGCAATGCCTTTGTTAATAGACAACCAAACAGGATTCATAAAAAACACACAAACTCATGACAATTTGAGGAGAGCCCTACATATCTAACAGATTAATAGGGAACTAATTAGCTCTATTGTTCTCAGTTTGGATGCTGAAAAAGCTTTTGACTCAGTTGGGGGGCAATTTCTCTATTTAGAATTGAACAGATTTGGCTTGAGCGAAGATTTTATACGTTGTATAAAATGTATATGTATATGTATGCCTTTATACGTCACTTTACTCCTCTCCTACTGGAAGAATAAAGGTGAATGGTAGTGTTTCTAACTCAATAACTCCGTGGCTGCAGGCAGGGCTACCCGCTAGTCCCAGTCATTTCCATTTATTCATTGAACCTCTGGCCCAAGGAATACGACACGAGTCAGATCTGGAGGGTATATCTATAGGAGTTGGGAGTGTGGAGTATGTCTGTATGCAGATGATGTAGCGGTCACAATCATGGACCCAGGTTCTGGCCTATACCTTTGCTAATTAAAATGTTGGAAATACATGGGGTATGTCCTTAAAGTACAGAAAACTCAGGTTGTGATATTCAATTACACGCAATAACTCACTGCAAATTATAATTTCAATGGTACTCACCCCATATCAAAATTCACTATAACTGCATAAATAAAAATATATATGTTCAGAATGAGATCAGTTCAAATGAACATCCTCCCCAGGTTATGGGGAAGAGGTGTCATGTTTTCTGGGCTTGCCCCTCTATTCAGACTCTATTCTTTCTGGAAGGATGTAGTGAAAATCATTTAAAAAACCCTGGGTTTTGGCATCAGTTCAACATTCACATCGCTGTATCTTCGACATATCCCTAATGGGCTAAGTAACGATGATACTTACCTCCTAAAGATCTTGTTGGCAGCAAGCAAAAAGGACATTACAAAATACTGGCTTCAGAAAAACTGCCCTACTGCTGGCTCCTTTGTCAATATTGTTAATCACCTACTGTACATCTCTTAGAACAGATGACCCACTACGGCTCCAACTTAAAGAGCTGGGAGAAAGACTCTGGCTGACCACATGTTTGTTTACTATTTGTATTTTTCCTGTTAGTGCTTTGTTTTGTCCCCTATGTTGAATGTGGAAAATGTTAATGTTTATACACGTTTATTTTCGCCTGCTGTTTGCCAGTCCGTTAATACAATAGCTTTTTATTAGGGCACATTTGTTTACAAGCCTAGATGGCTGATAAGATGTGTGATGACAGCTGGAGTTTAACATCTACAACACTAATCATTGTGCTTTTACTAGTAGGCTATATTCGTATCAAACAAATAGTTGGTCACTGTTCACTAGTTCTGCAATAGGCCTAGAAGGACTGAGGTATGCACTAAGTAAAACACCTAAATAGCCCAGAATCTGCACACCATACTTACAAATACTTGGAAGATGTCTTTTTTTTTTCTTTTTTTTTCTTTTATTTCCCCAAGTTAAATAATATAATAATAACATTATATGTTTTGCGTTGGATTGTGAAGGCCGCTCGGCCCTTGCGTGACTGATGTGCCCTTTGGTACTGGGTCATATAACTGCCGTGTAAATACGGCTGATCTAGAGTTACAGCACGATGAGAGAGAGAGTGAGAGAGAGAGAGAGAGAGAGAGAGAGAGAGAGAGAGAGAGAGAGAGAGAGAGAGAGAGAGAGAGAGAGAGAGAGAGAGAGAGGGGGGGGGGGGGGGAGCAGCTTTTAAAGCACGCCCTGTACTTTGACAACTTCAGCCCGTTTTGGCACTGCGCCAACCACAACGCATACGCTGCTGTCACTCACCCACGCAGCTGTCACTCACACACGCTCCTTTCACCAACCCACCCAGAGGATCTTTCTACTTTAGCACGATCCCAAATGCACCGCTGGAGATCCCATTGCTAGTTATCACTGGGATAATTGACGACATGAGGCAGGTCAGGCGACCTACGAGCTGAAACCCTGGTACCCTAACCCCATACAATATTATAACTTACAACGCAAAGTGCAACTTATAGGCTACGCCAGCGCCGTCGTATAGGGGGGAAAGGTTTTGACAATTATAAGGGCCCACAGCCCACTAGGGCCCACACACAGCCCCCAGTAGCCTCTATGACAAAATGATTATGCATACACTGAACTAATATATATTGATATGAATGAATCTGAATTAAAACAAAGCCACAAATCATACAATATTGTAATTTTAATAATTTCAATAATCCCCTTGGCCCCTTCTTTAAAAATGGGTTGGTCCACACCGCGGTTCGTTCTTCCCAGGGACGTGCACAGGAGTTTTGAGGGGCAGGTGCCGGGGGGGTGGGGTGGGGGGGGGGGGTTGGATCGCGGACGAGCGCTATTGCGGGCGTGATTGTTGACGGGGAGGGGGGGGTGGGGGGTTGGATCGCGGACAAGCGCTATTGTTAACGGGGGGTTGGATCGCGGACGAGCGCTATTGCGGGCGTGATTGTTGACGGGGAGGGGGGGGGTGGGGGGTTGGATCGCGGACGAGCGCTATTGTTAACGGGGGGTTGGATCGCGGACGAGCGCTATTGCGGGCGCGATTGTTGAAGAACACTCAGAGCTAAGTCAGAGGGCACTTTTGAATACAAGGCAAAAAGGGCAAGGGCTCAAGCCAGTGGCGTAACATCATGATGATGGCCCCGGTGCAAATATTTTTTTTGTGCCCCCCCAAAGATTCAGTCAATGACTGCGTTTACATGGATATTAATACTCCGATATTAATCAGAATAAGGTCTTAATCAGAATATGACGCTGCCATGTAAACACCATTCTCCGATTGCCTTAATTAGATTATGGTCATATTCGGAATAAGCATAAGCTGAATAAGGTATGTGGAGTATTCCAATCATATTCTGATTATTGAGGCACATTCTAGACATGTATACACCTTAATCGCATTATAATGTCCTTTCAGAATATTCGCAGCATTTTGCGACAAGCCGACAACTGTGTCACATTATGGCAACAAACTGACTTCAGAGCTGCCAACTCTCACGGTTTCACCGTGTGACACACGCTTTTGCCTGTTTACACACGCACACACGCCACACATCCAAATTCTCACGGCAAAAAAAAAAAAGCAGAGACACGTTCGTTCCTTTCCAAACTCCCCGACGGTAGAGTGAGACAGCGGGAGAAACCTCAAGACCCACCCCCCCCCCCCCCCCCCCCCCGGTCAACAATCCTGATCGCCTGCAATCCAACACTCCCCCCCGTCAACAATGCCGATCTCCCGCAATCCAACACTCCCCCCCCCCGTCAACAATGCCGATCTCCCGCAATCCAACACTCCCCCCCCCCTCAACAATGCCGATCTCCCGCAATCCAACACCCCTCCACCCCTCCAAATAAATAAAAAATATATTTTTTTATTTTTTTATTCCTCCATGGGCCCCTGACGGCGTCTGGGCCCCGGACAGCTGCACCGGTTGCACTGTCGATATTTACGCCACTGGCTCAAGCACCCCTAGGGCCCTATGTGTGCACGTGCCTGGTTCTTCCCATGGTTCTTCCTCATCGGAAGTGAGTGAGCGATGAGACTTACAGTGAACAAACAAGCCAATTTAAACTTTAATTGAGATTAGATGAGGCTTGTTGTTGTTTTTGATATTTGTTTTACAACAACGTATTCCATGTGCTCTTTGTTTCACTTGCACATTTAAGTTAAATGCTACATATTTACCTGTGGACTATCTTGAGCCAGGACACTTTGTTTTTTGCATATCAGTGCTTGATTGTTAAATACAATAAAATACCCACACCTATTTGTTGAGTGGTTAATTGAAAATGTATTTGCAATCAGAGGTGTAATAACGTGTTGCAAATCAGGGAAATGAGAATAAGACAATTAATAATACATAATAATACTCTGACTTGTTAAGTCGTTAAATGTAAAAAAGGAAACAAATTGGGTGTATTACACCAGGCACCGTCAAGAACACTGAAAAACAAGAACATTTAAGGTGGCAATGAATGGGGTAGAGAGGGGCCCACACCAATATTCTTTCAGGGGGCCCAGAATTCCTAGCAACTGCCCTGGGCTACGCTACCACATGGTTACACGCAGAATGTAAACAACGTCGCGCAATTTAATGCAATTTCATATCGAAAGCTACCTACCGTCTATATGTTGTTTTGGGGCGTGTGTGTGTGTGTGTGTGTGTGTGTGTGTGTGTGTGTGTGTGTGTGTGTGTGTGTGTGTGCAGTATTCGGTAATATTTGACTACGCTAGTGGAACAATATACGAAGCCTGTCCAATATATTGTTTGCCAGGGGGAGGCGTTGGGCTCAACGTTGGTTTTCGTAAGAGCTCAAAGGGGGAAGAAGACAGGAACACACACACACAAGTCGTAAAGAGAGTCGAGGGACGCAAGCTTCACCGGACTACACATCAGCCATACAGAACCCAGCGGCAGTGGACTGGTAAGGGATCACTGCGATCACACTGGCATGCGAGTATAGCCTATACCTATTTCTCTGCATTCGTTATGTTGTTGTTGTATTCATGTCAGATATACTATCATTCTGCAGCAACGTGGAACATCGGCAGAAAACATGTCACAGAAAGAAGTGAACGGGTCTTCCCATCGAGGGAAGGTCCTCACGCTGGAGAGCATGAACCAGAACGTGAGGCAGGTCGAGTACGCGGTCCGGGGTCCGATGGTCCTGCGCGCTGTGCAGATACAAGAGGAGCTGAAAAAGGTACACAAAGTTTGGATTGCTGCAACTCCACTGTCTGGTTCCTATAAGACGCGCTGTGATTCCGACCAAAACCTTCATAAAGTTATTGAAATAGTAAAAATAGGCTACATGTGTGAATTAAAAGTGCAGTGTGAGTTACTGTACTCCCCACAAGTAGAAACTGTACAGCCTACAGTAGCATGACATTACCACAGGCACGGAGCACTTAATAATGATTAAGTTAAATCTGAGCGGGTGACACAACAGTTTGCTTCTGTGATGAAAAAACTGAAAGGAAGTAAACTGTCAACAACAGCAACCTTGTATTTGAACTCTGACACAAGACCTCTCTGACATTTGCATCTCAGAAGCGCAGAGCAAAGAATAGACACATGGGATTTCAGGGTTGGGTTGAAAGGAGGGAGGACACGTTGCACAACCACGCAGCTCACTAACTGGACCTCTTCCCAGTCTCTGTGTGTGTAACCATCGGTGCATCGGGTTAGTCTGCTGACGCTGGTCGTTGATGGCTCTCCGGGTTCTCCAGCAGCCTGGAGGGGCTTCTTTCACAGGACCCCCCTCCCCCTCCATGACCGAGAGAGCAGGGAGTGTAGTCTGTAGGCTGTAAGGGTATTGCGTAAGAGAGGGTAACGTTTTCTTTCTTTTCTTCTCTTTGGTGTCCCTTCCCTTCCCTCCCTTATCACAGAGAGGCAGAGAGACAGAATGAGAGAGATACTGTCATTCACGTGCCCCGGGCACATGTGCTTCGGGGTCAGGAATTTTAAACTTTGAACCGCAACATTCTTGCAGAAAGACGATATTGATATGTCACTCGTCCCTTTGAACATGTCACTATTTTGAAAATTTTGAAACTTCTTGGGAATAGGACATGCAGAAGATCTTGAGGCAGATGTACCCAGCCTGGTCAAAACTAAAAGTGTGTGTGTGTGTGTGTGTGTGTGTGTGTGTGTGTGTGTGTGTGTGTGTGTGTGTGTGTGTGTGTGTGTGTGTGTGTGTGTGTGTGTGTGTGTGTGTGTGTGTGTGTGTGTGTAAAACAATGGGATGACATGCCTGCATTTTCCCCTGGAAAATCGGACGAGTTAAACAGGACTTGTTGGAGCTCAGTGGCTCCTCGAGTTTTACGCAGGCGATGCTGTGCTGCACCTTGAGTTAAAAAGAACACACCACAGTTATGGCACATTATGCCACATTAAGCAAGGGAACAATCTTAACTGTCGGCCTTTACCAAGTGCCCTTGAGGTGGTTTGTGTTTGACTCAGGAATCAGGGTGACAGCAACCAAACTCCACCCAGCCTATCTCCACACCCGTATCCATATCAGGCTGCAGAATTACATAACATTCAACTCTTTTCGGACTGTGGATTGTAACAGTGGGTGGTGGGTCTGCCAATCAGCGCTGGTGCTTTTTAAACAACCGGGGCTGTCCCCCCACTCCCTCCCCCTCCAAGGCTTGAGTGGGCCTCAGCCGGTGTAATCAGTGACTGATGGGGGGGCTGCAGGGGGGGGCTGTGTAGCCGTGTACTGGGGCCGCCACTCTCCCACACAGAACAGCAGCCTCTTTGTTAAACACTAACAAAGCAGGGATGAGAACCGAAAAAAAAAACGTTTCACTGCCAGGATTTAACCCAGGGGAAGGTCTGAAGTCCCGGGTGCCAGCGCTAGAGTTTCTTCAGGCCCTGACTCTATTATTTTTTCTCTGAAAGTGACACGTACCGTAGTACACAGAAAACAAATATTGGCTCAGTGTGAACTCTACGGGTGATCTGCAAACACTTATCCCGGCGGTTAGGCTGTGGATTTCCATGTACTATGCAAAACGCAGAGAAACAATCTTGAATTGGAAAATAATGACGCTTACACAGGGACCCTTATCATTACTGGGGGGGCGGGGGCTTGTACACACGTTGCCATTGGTTGCTTGCTAGGGAGCAGGGTGTACTGCAGTTGAGGTTTGATATGCCTCCAGGAATGTGGAGGTTTATATGCCAGGGAACTAGAAGAGAAGCTCCTTAGGCGCCCCGCTAATGGAGCTCTCCCAACGTCACCCTACTCTGCTCGCGTAGGATGAGACTAAGTGCACTGAGTGGCACAAATAAAGAAGGGTTTGGGGTTGTTGTCCTTCTTAAAAAGTAGATGATATTTGTTGCATTGTTATGATATGTTATTTCTTCCTTGGGATATTTCTGGTTATGGATGGTTGGATTCTGATCTCTAGGTCTGCATGCAACGTTTGGCGAAGAGTACTTAGTCGGTAGTTAGTCAATAGTCATTCGAGACTGGTTTATGACCATGTATTAATGATTTGCTTGTCCCCTTGTATCTTTGCATCTTATGCTAATGGCTGCAATACTGCAAAGCTGTTATACATGTTTATCTTGTATACATAGTTTCCTTAAGTATATTTTATTGGTATCTTCCATTTGATCTTTTTTCTTATGTATACATTTTTATTTGTATTTTATTTTCTGTAAAAGAGGCTCCCAGCCAAAAAACTTCACACGGGTGTACTTTTTAAACCGAAGGGCCAATCAAAACACATGGTGTTTAACGATTTGTTGTAGGCTCTTAAAAAACAGATCTTCCCCCTGTCCTCATCTGACCTGAAAATGTGAGCACAGGCCATATGTGTCTCACTAGAGCCAACCCGGAAATGGGCTGGAACCAACAGGAGTCCAAAAGCCATACTGACACATGTTAAACTCGTGTTTGTCTCTTTCCTTCGAAATAGTTTTTTGCTCCGAGACATTACTATGTCAAAAACCCTACATAGAGCTTTGTATATATTTAAAATATAACTTATACCTTCATCATCAGAAATAAGCTGTAGCCTCCCAACTGCTTGAGCATACAACACAATACTGATATTAGAAAGAGTAGCTTAGCTTAATGTAGTGCGTACACACTACATGCACAGAACCATGGGAAATGGAAAAATCTCACATGTGTGATTGAACCGTCAATCAGACAACTAGGTTGTGAATTCTGTCCTGCGAGAGTTCACAAAAACAGGCACAGACGTGCTCAAATATGGCTCTTTGTCAAGAGTATTTACCCAATATGCACCACTGAGATACACCCACCATTAAGCAGGCTTTTAATCCTTTTCAAAAAAATAATAATACAGTGACAACACTTTAATCAGTCAAAACCTTTTGTTCTCTCTTTCCTTTCCTTAGGGAGTGAAGAAGCCTTTCACAGAAGTCATCAAGGCTAACGTTGGCGACGCCCACGCTATGGGCCAGAAACCAATCACATTCATCCGACAGGTGGAACCCCTCCCTTTTGTTTATAGACTCCTAAAAATAACTTTCTTTGATTAGATGAAATTTGACATTATTATGACAGTTACATCAATGAATTTGCCCTGGTAATTACGAGTGTGAAATCGATCGTATGATGATTGAACAGGCCTATCATCCACTCTCACTAGAATTCGTTTGTAAAGGTTGAGTCTTGTGGGTTTATGGTAGAAGAAGTTTGCGTTAAACTTAAGCTCTGCTCTGCTCCCTCCCAGGTCTTGGCCCTCTGTGCCTATCCTGCGCTCCTTGAAGACGACAAGTTCCCAGAAGACGCCAAGAAGAGAGCCCGGTGCATCCTAGCCGGCTGCGGTGGAGAGAGCATCGGTCAGACCAGAGCCTTTCTTCCGTAGCACGTCACAGCGTCATTAGATTAGCAGGGGCCAAACGTCCGTGTTCAGGCTTAGAGTCGGGGTTAGTCCAAGCTCCCCATGACACTTTTCAGGGGCAGCCCTCCTGGATCTGTGTGTTAACTTAACCGAGACTCCAAGTGCAAACACTGACTAAAAAAACTTTATTTTTATTATATTTATTAGTATAGGATTTGAATGCCTTAATAAACAGGAGGGGGGTTGGAGAAGGGATGGGATGACACACAGGATGGAATTAATGGTCTGCACATTAGCCGGTGTTGCTGGAGTGCCCCTTTACTCTCTCTTTGTTCATGTAGACATAGGCTTTTTTTTTTTTTTTCAGTCACAAATTGAGGTGAATGCCTAGAGCTATGAATGCAAAAAAAAGGGTAATTAAAGGACTAAAGTTGAAACCCATTGAACTGCATTCCGTGGGATAAGGCTTAACTAACCCCATTGCGCAATAAGTGACACAATACCTCAATGTGAAGCAGTACACAGAAATAGAGTTTGCCTTCTTCATCATGACATACAGGGTTAGTTTTTCACTTAACACCAATCAAATCCTGTAAATGTAGAGCTTAGGTGTGACTGTTTCTTTAAGGCAATCAAATAGTTGATCATTGAAGGTCTTATCTGAAATGATTAAGCAGACTATCAACTACTTGCCCTTGGGGGAAATTGTTGATTGAGCCAAATAGTAATTTAATAAAACAAATATACATTTTATTAATAATTGCTCAAATTGTACTCTCAGGTGCCTATAGTGCCAGCCAGGGTATCGAATGCATCCGAAAGGACGTGGCCAGCTACATCGAGAAGAGGGACGGAGGCATCCCCTCCAACCATGAGAACATCTACCTCTCTACCGGCGCCAGCGACGCCATCGTGGTAGGTGTCCCGCGTGGCGCTGAGCGTGATATACGGTGAAACGAAAAGAATTAGAATTGTGTAAAAGTTTTTTTATTTTTTATTTCAGTAATTAAACTTAAAAGCTGAAACGAATGTATTATATAGACTCATTACATGCAGAGTGAGATATTTCAAGCCTTTATTTGTTATAATTTTCTTACAGCTTATGTAAAGCCCAAAATCAAAATCATTTTTCGAGTTTCACCTGTATATGCATAATAAACGCCTGAAAGCAGGTGCGACATATGTTTACTAGGATCCAAAATATATACAGGGACCACTAGCAAACACAGCATAGACAGACAAAAGAAGTGAATAACGGGGGTCGAATTGGGGTAATGGGAACAGACACAGGTGTAAAGAATGAGTAATTAACACAGGTGGCACTGATTTGACTAACGAGGCCCAGGGCCGCAGTACCTCGTTAGTGCGGCGTCAGGATCGTGTATGCGCCTGTATGTCGGTTCCTTCCCCTTCGTTATCACTAGTGCTGTTTTAAACAGCACTTACAGACAAAGTGTGTTAGTCTGTAATACGTTGGGGAATCAACCCTGGTGCATTTCCCGATAGATCACACATGATCCACTGCCACTATTTTTTCATATTTATTCCCTTCATATTTTATATATTCTTGAAGGTTAAAGTAAAAGCCCTCCACAGTATGATGAATGAAGTCGTCCTAGATTTGCTGATGCAGTTCAAAACCAAGGCATCACAACATAAATCAAATGGCTCAGTATAAATATCATTCAAAATAATGTTTTATTTTCTGAACCTTGATCCCTTCATATATCTAAGGAACTGTTTCCACTTCTCCCCATTTTGACTCGCTAGTTCACCATTTTCCACTAGGTCCATAACCAAATGTAAAAGTGTATCCTCATTTATCAGTGAGTGAACTGCTCTGTGAGGCAGGCCCAGGTCTAGTTGACCGGGCCTGCCTCTGTATGAGACCAGCTTGATTTAATTTGGCGGAGAAATGTAGCCCAGGTGGGAGCAGAGAGGAAGGGGAATTCCTCTGGCTGTTGTTAATTTCCTACTCTTCTTCTCTTTTCTGCTCTCTTCCTCTCTTCATGCCTCTCAAATCTTCCCCTCACAGCTAGGGCTGCTCGATTATGGAAATAATCATAATCACGATTATTGTGGTCAATATTGAAATCCCGATTATTCAAACGATTATTTTTGAGTTAGTATTTATTCAGTGGCGGAGCTAGACTTTTATACAAGGGGTGGCCAGATATATATATATATCCTATATAATATACATATATAATATAACATATAAGGGGGTCCATATACCGGGCATAATAGAGGAATTATGCCCCGTCAACAGAATTGTTGACGGGGGGGGGGGGGGAGGTGGACGGGATTGTTGACAGGGGGGGGGCGACGGGATTGTTGATGGGGGGGGGGGGGGGGGGGCGTTAACAGGTAGACCGAGAGCCTGCGATTGCGAGACCATAAATCGCGCTGTCAACGACACATGCAGTGAACTGTCAATCAACTAGGGTGGCACCTAGGGTGGCCAATCAGGTTCCAGGGGTGGCCAGTGCCACCCCGGCCCCCCCTCTGGCTCCGCCCCTGTATTTATTGTGTATTTATTCAGCATTCTCTCCAAAAAAAGACTTTGTAACTGAGCGCTTAACTGAGAAATTTCCCTCTTAAAAAAATACACAAAATGTTCAAATAGAAAATAATGTACAAATATGTATCCAGCTAATAAAAAAAATAATAATAACAATCATTTCAACTCGATTATATTAGTTTGGAGATCGTTTGACCCAGAAATGGTGTATCTCCTCCCCAGACCATGCTGAAGCTGCTGATGTGTGGGCAGGGCCGCACGCGCACGGGCGTCATGATCTCCATCCCCCAGTACCCCCTGTACTCGGCCGCCCTGACGGAGCTGGAGGGCGTGCAGATCAACTACTACCTGGACGAGGACAAGTGCTGGGGCCTGGACGTGGCCGAGCTACGGCGCTCGCTCACCGCCGCCCGGGAGCACTGTAACCCCCGGGCGATCTGCATCATCAACCCCGGGAACCCTACGGGTACACGGGGACACGCGGCCCACACACGCGCGCGCACACACACACACACACACACACACACACACACACACACACACACACACACACACACACACACACACACACACACACACACACACACACACACACACACACACACACACACACACACACATGCACTCAAGTCTAGGGCCCAACGTACTCAAACACACATATGCACACACATACGCACGCATGCACACACACTACAATTCCAATATACAGTGTGCCTCCCCCCCCACAATATAACAATTTCCATATATTTTTGAAATGTATATATTGCACATATCCAAAGCGATATAGATTAACTAGCTGGTAGGGGTTCTGTGTCTTGCTCAAGGATGCGTGTGTGTGTGTGACAGCGAATACCAACAACATTTTTCTGTATTTTGTATAAAAAAAAAAAAATTATATACATATTAACTACATAGGCCTATATTTAATGGACACCATCAAAACTATGAGCATTTCTAAAGTTCATTATGGTCCACCTCGGCGTCCCTCTGTTCGTGGGCTAGGTCAGGTCCAGAGCCGGCAGTGCATCGAAGACGTCATTCGGTTCGCTAAAGAGGAGGGGCTGCTTCTCATGGCCGACGAGGTGAGCATTGTTTTGTGTTCGTTGAGTCTTTTGAATTATGTATTTGTAAATGTGCAGTCCACTCATTGAGAAAATCACAAGCATAGCAAGCATATCTATGAGTCTCAGTGGAACATCTTTGTTTCACTAAGCGTTTCTGCCGCTTGGACGCAGACTCCTGTGGGTGTATGAGGTTGAGATTAATGCAATTATATCTGAACCAGAGTTCCATTTACCACCTCTTATTTTGATCAAATATAGTTTTACCATGGCATATGGCTAAACTGGGTCGCTAGCTAACTACAAACACACCCGGCATTTGTACAACATCTGGTCATTCGAAATATCACTTAAACTATCCTAAATCCGGTTTATTCTATGGTCTGCAGACGTGTGTGTGTGTGTGTGTGTGTGTGTGTGTGTGTGTGTGTGTGTGTGTGTGGTTAACATTGATTTCTAAATTTCTAAATGCACAGGTGTGCAGCCTCACCCAGCTCCAGAGTCCAATCAGTGTCTGACTCTGGCCAGGTGAGGCTGCTTAAACCAGCCATCATCCACACACCCACGACTCACTAATTGATTTAATGAATAATTCTATAGTTAACGTTGAATAGGACTCTGTACGTGTATGGCTTGGTTTGGCTCCGTGCCCATGAGCATACTTATGTTCTGGCCTAAACCAGGTGTACCAGGACAACGTGTATGCAGATGGCTGTGCATTCCACTCCTTCAAGAAGGTGCTGTTTGAGATGGGGCCCGAGTTCTCCAGCGTGGTGGAGCTGGTCTCCTTCCACTCCACCTCCAAGTGCTACATGGGAGAGTGAGTTGGCTGTTTCTTTTTCTTTTCTTTTTTTTACAAGGAAAATTTGCATAAGGGTTAACGTCGGCATGCAAAGCTCTACGATCTAAATCAGCCTACGCACACGAGACGCATGCACCCATGTGCAAGGCTTTGGTATTGTTCACATTTGAACCGATAGCAGAACCTGGAATTTAGTACTGGTACCCTTTCTTGGTACTTTACTCAAAAACGTAATTTCAGTTGTTAAAAAAAATATTTTCAACATTGTTATTTATTTAGAACATTTTACACCACACACAACACAAATCCCCTCCCTATCTCCCTCTCCCCTCTCCAACACATACCAGCCCTAGCCCGCCACCCTAGCATAAGAATGCTGTCGTGTGTGTCTCCTTCCATAAGCGAGTAGTCGTAGCAGTGAAGGACTCCGGCTGGGGGGGTTGAAGGCTGTAGGCCGTGGAGCTCAGACTGTCACACGAGGGTGGGACTGGCTGACCTGTCAATGACAGGAAGAACCTGACTGGCAAGCGGATCACTGCCAATAATATAAACTACAACAATATGAATATATACGTGTAATTACACATATATTTATTTGTATGTACGTTATTTGTAAACATAATTTGTATATTTCGGTCTGTAACCATTTTTAAAGTACTGATTTCGGAACCACACACACACACACACACACACACACACACACACACACACACACACACACACACACTCAAATATGCACACCGCACACACACTCAAACTCAAATACGCGCACACACACACTCAAATACGCACGCACACACACACACTCAAATACGCGCAGACACACTCAAATACATGGACACATTCAAATACATCTCACTAAAATGGAAGACGTGTATGTATTGTGGCGAATGTCAAAAGCATAGGTGTGATATTCTTTCAGTGACTTTATTGTATCGCTACAAGAGTAAACCAAGACTTAACTTACCCAAGAACCTGACATCGACTAACCAAAATCACTAACCGTCTCCTCCACCGTTGGACTCTCAATCCTTTTTAAAGCAAAGCATGCTAGGAACACATCAGTAACCAATAGCAGTGGTATAAACAATACAACGAACATAGCCCCGGCGCTACAGTATGTTTCTGTATATTTTCAGATCCCTTTCACCCTTGGCAAGTGTATGGCAGAGGACCCAAGTGACGCAGTGACGGCTGTGAAGTTGTGGGACACTGCTTGACGGTGTGTTTGTGTGCACACACAGGTGTGGCTTCCGCGGGGGCTACATGGAGGTGGTGAACCTGGACCCTGAGGTGAAGGCCCAGCTAACCAAGCTGGTGTCAGTGCGCCTCTGCTCCCCCGTGTCTGGACAGGCCCTCATGGATGTGGTGGTCAACCCCCCCCAGCCTGACGAGCCCTCCTACGCCACCTTCACCAAGGTGAGAGAGAGAGAGAGAGAGAGAGAGAGAGAGAGAGAGAGAGAGAGAGAGAGAGAGAGAGAGAGAGAGAGAGAGAGAGAGAGAGAGAGAGAGAGAGAGAGAGAGAGAGAGAGAGAGAGAGAGAGAGAGAGAGAGAGAGAGAGAGAACCCAAATTGCTCTATTATTCAAATTATATCAAGGTTGCTGTAATTAGGTCCAGTCAAATAAAAAATTAAGTAAAGGCTAACTAAAGTATATTTTAGATTTTTCAGCCCTTTTAACAACGGTTACATTATCACAGTGCTACACAGGCCCACCTTTTATAAATGAGAAGTAGTTGCAAGAAATAGAAAGGGCATGCATAGAATCCTCTTCATATGTCAGCGGAAGCAGCCAGCAGTGAACTTGTGCTAGTCTGTTAGGGTAAGCCTCTCACATCAGACTCTGGGAGGTTTCAAATCCACACAGTGTGGACAGTCTGTAGCAAAACACTCACTCACACTTAAAATCCCCTTCTGAAAGCTTCATGAATGAGATTGATCGATAGCTATAAAATTAGAGAATAGCTCTGTAACAAAACACAAGGTTTAACTCCACGGCAGGCAGTTTCTGGTTTTCCCAGAAATGGCCCAGGCTCTGAACCTTCTCCCCCCAGTTTCTCTGCTATAACACGATAGATCTGCTGTATCAGAGTAGGTCCGTCTCGAGGAGCTGAGTGCTGCCGTTCACCTGACAGGGGTCTCTTTTAGGAGCGGGCGGCGGTGCTTGCCAACCTGGCGGAGAAGGCCAAGCTGACGGAGGAGAGCTTCAACAACGTGCCCGGGTTCCACTGCAACCCTGTCCAGGGAGCCATGTACACCTTCCCCCGCATCACCATTCCTCAGAAGGCCATCGACCAGGCTAAGGTGCTGCCATCAACACCGCTTTGATACTCCTTTACCTTTAATCCTTACTCTCTGAGTTATTTTGGGACTTTTGTTTACTGTTGTGAACGTTACTTTTATTGGCCAGTTTGAGGTTCCCGACTGACTTTCGTGTGTGTGTCTCTGTGTGTCACTGTGTGTCTGTGTCTGTGTGTAGGTGGAAGGCCAAGCCCCAGACCAGTTATATTGCATGAAGCTCCTGGAGACCACTGGAATCTGCTTAGTGCCAGGGAGTGGCTTCGGCCAGAGAGAGGGAACCTTCCACTTCAGGTAAGTCAGTCTGTGTGATACACTGACGTTTTTACTCCGTTATCATCCTTGTCTCTGAACACTCTCCCTTTCATTGTCCGTCTGTCTGTCCGTCCAGGATGACCATCCTGCCCCCCAAAGAGAAGCTGAAGTATGTGCTGGAGAAGATTGCAGAGTTCAACGCACAGTTCCTGCAGGACTATTCCTAACGCCTTTCAGTAACCGCCAAAGCCATACGTTCGAAGCCGCATCCTCACCGTCCAGGATCAAAAACAGTGTAAACAGTTTATGTCAAAAGTTAACCGTCCCTGGTAGTGTTAGTAGGGACGGGTAACTTTCCAAATCCGCACAAACAGCGCGTCCCCATTGGTTGACTACCCTAGGGAACGCCTAGAACGCTACAACACCCTGGGCATTACCTTTATGCAAACGGTTGTGTTGTTTTGCATTGTGATAACTGCCAGCTACTTGAATTTTCAATGTTTCAACCAATTGTATACTTGAAAAACACGTTAGCTCACACATAGTAAATTGTTCTGTTTTTTATGTTCAGAACACTTAAGCCAATCATTGTCAGGTTGACGCTTTTAATACTGGAAAATGACTTAGTTGAAGGCCATAACACAGAAATTTACATTTATTTTGAGTGACATTGCGTCACAAAATATTAACAGGCCCGGAAAAATGTCAATGTGCTTCCTACAGGTTAACTCTTCCTTTGTGGTCGTGCCAACACTTATGTTTTTCTTGAGTCATTCAAAGAAATGTTTTACAAAATGTATCAAATGATCAGTGTGCGAGTGTGACCTTCAAATGCAGTGGTGGGTCTCTGGAATGATTGCTACCTTTAAGAATTTTTAACGAGAAACTTCCAGTGGCCAGCTGTTAAAATGAGCTTGAAAAGCAGTACAATAATCATTGGGTTCAAGCCATCCTTTGAGGTCATTTTGACACTTTTACGTCTTGGTAAAAGTACAGGGTATTTAGATTGCATGGCCTCTTCTATAATGGCCTTTTTCAGTAGATTAACTATTCAAATGGAAACATTTGGCAATATCTTCTTGTAAAAATGTAATTTAAATAGAAAAAAATTAAAGGATTTAATGAAACTTTCATCATTCATTCATCTTTTATGTAGCATTGGCAATCATCGAATGTTATTCTAAAAAAACATATTTACATATTTCACTGCAAATACGGAAAGTATTTTTTAGAATTTTATTTAAAAAGACCAATCCTCCTACAGTGCATTAACATGCTTTTAGAAATGGATCAAAGTAAAAATCTCTTGTGGTTCAAAACGAAAATTATAAATGGTCCAACACTGTCATAGCAACACAGTAACACGGTGTCCTCGGCAACCCCTCATCCTAGCGAGGGCTGCGTTTTGCGCCCCTGGAAGACTCTGCGCTAGCATCATAAAGAGTTCTCAGCTACTTTGGTCGGAGAAAAGCGCTCTCAAAGTTCGTCTTTCTTCGACAGCTTCGTGGCGTGCTCCTCCAGGAACTTACTGAAGCCGTCGAGTGTCCTGTCCCCGCCCTCAAATTTGATTGGCTTCTGTTTGCCGTTGCTGGGGGCCAAGTATATCGTCGGGAAGCCCTCCACTTTGTAGCTGTCGTGCGGCACGTCGTTGGCCGTGGCGTCCATCTTGGCGATGACGATGCCCTTGTCTCCCTTGTACTTCTTGCCAAGGGCGATGTAGTCGGGCTCCAGCTTCTTGCAGTGGCCGCACCACGGCGCGTAGAACTCGATCAGCACGTCCTTCTTAGTGTCCATGACGATGTCGTCAAAGTTCTTGCCAACCACCACCTTCACGGGCCCCTTGTTGTTCTTGGGCAGCGGCTGGGACTTGATGATGGGCTTCACCTTGCCTGGAGACACACAGGAAACAAACAAACCGTTTATTATCTGAGATCAAGAACGGTCCGGTTCCGATTTTTTTTTTGATTAAGCAAGGCACCAACCTTGAGATGGAAAAATAACTTAAAATATGTATGAAAAATATATATATTTTATTTGTATAGCTCTTAATCACAGCTATAGTCTCATAGGGCTTAACAGGCCGTATATTTATGACACCCCCCTGACCCTAGCCCCCCAGAGGGCAACAAAAAAAAACACCCTTACTTAGCAAGGAAGGAATCTTGGGAAGGATCGCAAGGTGGGGGATCCCTCCTTATTAAACTTTTTATTTTTTTTTACATGCAACCATGAAGTATGTACCAGCCAAATCTTCTAATCTATCCACCATGTTCTTTTGGAGGTTAAGGGTAAGGTTAAGGAACGTACCTTTCTTGAAGGCCATGACAAAGTCCCTGAGCACCTCCGCGTCAAACTCCTCGGGCTCCATGGCAAACTTCTTCCCGTCCTCTCCCAGGATCCCCACATTGACCTCCTCGCCGCTGTCGCTCAGCTCCAGGCTCTTCAGCTCCTCGGCGTAGTCCTCCTCATCCGCGATGGCAAAGGTGTACTCGGGGAAGTCCTTGGCCACCTCCAGCACCTTTGACCTCCAGAACTGCGTCGCTGCAGATTGGAGAGAGGTTTAGCAGACAGGTTAACTTTATAAAATACCATTTGGTTTATCATACAGCTTTATAACCATGTTTTCCTCTTCAGTGATTTTTATGGGCATTACAAAATGTGATTTACAAGACTTCTGTCCTGTACTTATGTACAAGTCATATAGGAGGTGAAATAACAAACCTAAGATTCCACAATTGGTATAAACTAAATACTGTGCGAGACAATTGCCTATAAGAAGAACTTCACCACTACTAGTTTGTCCACTGCCAAGTACTGACTTTGCATGAGCACAGATCATCAATCCAAGCCACTAGGATTTCTGAACATCCTGAGCGAAGAAACAAAGAAACGAAGAACCAATCCAAGCACTAGGATCTCTGATCATGAAACGATGAATCATTTACTTACGAAGCAGGTTAAAAAACAACAGCAGCATAATATCTGGCTGTCCAGGTGAAGAACCATCATTTGTATTCACCAGGGGCAGGAGGCCTTCCCACTCACCCTTCCTGTAGTCAAAGCTGAAGTCCACGCCGTAGTACACTACCACCAGGGGCCTCTTGGCGTATCGCTTCGCGTCGTTGCTCTGCTTCCTGTGGCCCACCAGCGGCACCGCATGCTTCTTGAAGAAGTCCTGCACATCTGAAACGGGCGTGGACTCCTACAGGCATCGATAAGGAGGGTCAGGGTCAAAATGATGGGCTGGTTTATCTTTTTTTTTTTACGTTAAAAGTTATATTGAGTTGTGGTTCATTTTATATTGGGTTTGGAGAGTAAGATAAAATAACTACGGTTTTAGCATATAGTACACTTAAAATTGCCAAAGAAATAAAACATTTAATGATGCAATTATAGTTAAACAAGGCGAAAAATAATCATGAAAAGGGAAATTATTTTGTCACAATTAGTCACAAATCTGTTAAAATGTAATTATTCAATTTTATTTTGAAAGACATACCTTGACTGGGAATGTACGCGAGGCTGGTTCATGCTTGGAGCGGAACTTCTCAGGCTGAACCAGTATCACCTGGCCAGGGGACGCCTTTAGTAGCTTGGCCACGTCGGAGCTGAAGGAGTGGAGGAACTTGTAGTCTTCCCTCAGGGAGTTACCTGGGAGGACAAACAGCAGTGAGCACAAAAGCTACATTTGGCGAAAACTCTAATCCCCAGAGATAGGGCTCCCCCTGTTGTCATATATGAGGAATGACAACAGCATCAAGTATTTGATGTTAGTCAGTTACTTATGGAGGGAAAATATTTAAAAAGAGGCGATATTATGCCATCTGGTGAGAGTGTGATAAGCCATTACATGCCGTTTGAAAATCAGCCTTTTCGTCTTGTAATGGCTAATTACACTCACATCCTTGGCATAATATCACCCCATTAAAAGACTATCATGAATATATAACATGGCTCATAAATGTCTTTCGTATGTTGCATCTTTTTTATACTACATCTTATGAATCAAATTAAGGTATGCCAATAGTTATAATGTGCTTTGGTCCCAAACAGCATTTACATTTAGGGCATTTAGCATTTTATCCAAAGCGACTTACATAAGTACATTTGTCATAAGAAGTGAAACAATATATCGCTGTCGGTACAGTAAAGATGTTCATAGAACCAAGTGCAGTACTAACAATCGCCAGGCTAACCCCATTCCCCGCATACAGCAGTGATAGCTAGCTACTGCAGATGCTACACAATTAAGTACATGCTACACAATTAAGTACAATAAATGAATACAACGTGCATTAAGTGCGTTCATTGAGTGCCAGGACGTACAACAGACAAATTAAAAGGGACTGAATAGCTATGCAGAGTCTAGGTGAACTCACGCATGCAGTTCATCCAACTAGTATATATAATATACAACTAACGAATGAAAACACAATTCCTGTAGAAAAAAAAACGACTACAAAACATATCCACATATACTAACAGGCCTCCATGTAGATCTCAAAGGCGGGGTCCTGGTCGCCCGAAAACACTCCCACGATGACGACGTCGTCCCCGTCCTTCACCAGCTCCTGCACCTGCTTGGCGGCCTGCACCGGCTTGGAGGGCGGGCCCGACTGCTCTCCCATGTGCTCCACGATACCTGGAGGAGGAGGCACACAAACAAAGAGCAGAGCAACGTCAACGAGTGGCCATGGCCCAAGACAAAGCGGGAAGGACAAAAGTCGAAACGAAAACGCCTGAAGCGTCAAATGATTTAGAATGACGGGTCTGAAAGAGCAGCCTATGGGCGTCCCGGTGGCTCACCGGGGTAGAGCGCGTACCATTAAGGCTTAGTCCTCGTCGCAGCGACCGTGGTGCTTTGCTGCATGTCCTCCCCCTCCATCTACCATACCTTCCTAATTATCTCGCTCTATACAAAAGAAAAAAAAAAATAGCAAAACTAAATCGCAGCCTACCGAACTTCTCCCGGGGTCCGGTGTAGTCGTAGGCCTTCCCCCTCCTGAAGATCTTGAGGTCGGGGTAGCCCGTGACGCCGAAGCGCTGGGCCACCTCGCTCTCCACCGTGGCGTCCACCTTGGCCAGAGGGATGGGGGGCGTGCGCTTGCTCAGCTCCTGCGCCGCCTTCTCGTACTCTGGGGCCAGGGACTTGCAGTGTCCGCACCTGCAGGGGGGGGGGGGGGGGGTGTTGAGGTTGCAGTATAAACGGCTAGCCAAGCGACAAGAGATAAGGTTCCTACATTTATGAGTTTTATTATTACTACTTAGTCCGGAGGTCCTTTTACATTCAACTTGATTGGGATCCATTTTGTGCAAAAACATCATTATATTAGCCTGTGAATAAATCAGTTTAACCAATCACAATCTGTATCTATGTCAAAGTAATCATGGACACTGTGCATAGTGTATGACATGGCGTAGGGAAAGGCCTATTGAAGTTTCTCAACACAGTCTTATTGCATCCTTGATTTTGATGGACACCAATATATATATATATAATGTCACGGTGTGGCTAACTGCTTCTGTACATTCCCCCTTCTCTAATAGGTGCATTTGTCATCGGTGTGGACTGACCATGGAGCGTAGAACTCCACCAGGATGATGTCAGCATTGTTCACCGTCTCGTCAAAGTTGTCCTTGGTGAGCACCAGCACGGCCTCCGGGGGGGGCGCCCAGTCAGGCTGAGCCACCTCCAGGACTTTTGCCACCATGGCTGCAACCAAAACAGTCAATCAGGAGTTAAAAAGGGAGCACCTCCATATGCAAATTATCTAAATGTGTTCGGTCGGCCGTATTTCTTACCCTCTTCTGTCCTGGCGCCATCGTAGTCCACGGGTTTCCCGTTCTTCAGGATCTTGAAGGTAGGATACCCAGACACGTCGAAGCGGCCTGCCACCTCGCTGGCCTTGGTGGCATCCACCTTGGCCACAGGGATCGGGGGATCACTCTCCTTCAGGGCTTTTGCTATTTTCTCATACGTGGGGGTAAACGACTTACAATGTCCACACCTGAGTAGGAGGAGAACAACACCACCCATTGTGAACTCTGAGCAAGTAATCCAACGTCAATGTTTATATTTTGAAGATGGAAGAACAATGTGGTATATATATAGATGTACCATGGCGCATAGAACTCCACCAGCACGGTGTCCTTCCCCTCGATGAAGGTGTCGAAGTTGCCGTCAGTGAGCACCAGCACCCCATCCTCCTCCTTTACTTCAGTCCCAGTATCTTCATCCTCTTCCTCCTCGTCATCACTGTCCTCTCCCTCGTCGTCGCTGGCCTCGTCTTTCGCCCCTGTATCGTCTTCAACAAGGACATCAACTCAGCAACCCCACTACGAAGTTCATCATTTAGAGACGCAACACACAAAAGGGGGGACTTGGGTTGTCCCCTATATTTGCATTAGCGTGGGTTAGGCATGAATGCAGCAACAACCAAAGCCACTGCAATCCTAGCCATGCTAGTGGAAGCTCACCATGCTAACATGAACAGGAAACGTATACCAAGGCATGCATTAGCGATTGGGTCTTTTTTAATATATATATATAATCGCAGAAAATAGCCAACCCTTACCATTTTCACACCTGACGACCGTAGCAAAGTGGGCGATCCCGAGCAACACAATCAGAAGCAGTGCAATCTTCCTCATTGTTGAAACGTTTCGGGGGGGCTGGGGGGTCTTTATAGTCCGCTTAATGAAGCACAGGCTGCTTCTGCTGCTAGTCAGGCTCACCTAGATAATACAACTGATGAATGTCATCAAGTAAGTGTCACCAAAGTGGACAGATCAAGTTCAATCCGATCGTTTGATGATGTATGCGCTGGGTTTGTCAATTCATACAAACTCGCACGCTAGACACCGCCTCCTGAACTTCTCTGACTTGCCACGTTCTGATTGGTCCTCGTCGTCGACTGTCGTCCAATCGGATTTCGCCACTCAAGTCCAGGGTCCTGTACGTTTGAGGATGTGATTGGATGATCCACCACTTATTGTTTCCTGCTGCATGGGGGAATTTTCCATATATCTCAGTTTGAGGTTTTTAGGTTTTCCACTTTGGTGAAACTCGGATTTGTGCTAATTTAAAGTGTGAAAGCACATGTACAAAGAAGCTTGCTGGGTTGTTCTCTGAAAAAATTATGTTCTTGTGGTTTATTTCAATGCAATGAGGTTTTTGACCTCAAAATGTCAATCGTGCGTCATTTTAGATTCACGATAACGTCCCGTGGATTAGTGCATTCACGTCATCCTCTTCACTGATTTTACTACTTCACTAGTAGAAAGGGTAGAATGCATCCTTGTGATAAATTGTGGATGTTGGCCATGAACAGCACTCAAAGGATATGGATGGATGGTTACCCATATATTTGCATGTGCATTTCATTTGTATGTGTTTTCTCAGTGTGTGTGTGTGTGTGTGTGTGTGTGTGTGTGTGTGTGTGTGTGTGTGTGTGTGTGTGTGTGTGTGTGTGTGTGTGTGTGTGTGTGTGTGTGTGTGTGTGTGTGTGTGTGTGTGTGTGTGTGTGTGTGAGTGTGAGAGAGAGAGAGAGAGTGTGACTGGCGTGAAGAAGGTGGGTGTTGGTTCTTTTAAATACACACGGAACAGGATATGCACTAGATCTGTTTCTGAAGTGCAAATATGTGTGGTTTTATACACTCTACGTCTTGACACACACACATACACACAGCCCCCTTGGTGGCGTGTGGCACCTAGGTGGTTAACCTGCTAAATTGACTGAACCAGAGAAATTGAGTGCTGTATGGACTTCATGTTGCTGCGTTGTGTTTGCTTGACACAGAAAGGTGAGCTTGCCCTTGCAGTGTGGTCTCTGGGATTGTTTTAAGTGTATTTGGCAAGCTCTCTTTCTCTCTCTCCCTCACTCTCTAACGCACAAGAGCACACACACACACACACACACACACACACACACACATGCAAATACCTCTCTCTCTCTCACACACACACACACACACACACACACACACAGACTCACACAAAATCAAAATTTTGCACCTGTGTATGTTCTCACTTGAAATATAACAGCTAACTTTCCAATGTAATTGGCTTGCAGCATGAGCAGGGAAGATGCAGAACAAATTACTAACAGAAGCGTTTTCCAATTGAAGGAATCATGCATTGTGTCATTCATTATTCTTTATTTTTTTTAAAAGGACCAGCATTGGCCCTTGGCCCTAATCACCTGTTGGCTGTTGCCATGGGCAACCACATGGGTCACCAGGCTTTGCTGGGAGGTATTCTGTACAACATTCTGACGTTCAATGTTTTTCCTCCACAAGCTGCAAAGGATTTCATCACTTTTCCTTTTTTGGTATTGATAATGTAAAATAAACCAATAAAACATTGACTAGTAAATATGCTTTGATGATTAATACCTCATCTATGAAGTCTTACGACTTTACAAATGAATTTCTTTGACGAAGGCTGCTTGTCTTTACAATCAGTAAAACAAAGGACTTGCCACTTATTGACAGCGACAATGTTGATAAATCATAGCCACAACCACAGTAAAAACAGCTAAAAACGACCTCTATCCCTTACTGGGGATTGCCTCTTATAATTCCTCTGCATTTATTTATCATATTTCAGGTGGATGAACACACACACACACACACACACACACACACACACACACACACACACACACACACACACACACACACACACACACACACACACACATATTCTGAAAGAACACACAAACACAATATCAATATCACGTGTTTATATAAAAAAAACACTTAATAAATGAATAATAAAGTGCAAGCTTTTACAAAAAAGATTGTCGCGCCACTAGATGTCGCCCTTGGCTAACGCACCACTAATTACTCTCGCCCCCAGTAATCCCCTTCACCTGTTTTCAGTTGAATTATACCCCTTCGTGTCCTTTGTTCTTTTTTGTTTTTAGTTTGAAGTTAGCTATAAAACCCAGTTTGTAGAAAGAAAATTCTAAACGTATGTCCACCTCTCCCTCAGCCACACACAAATTATTTCTTTATTTTTATCATACGATTAGATTTTGAGATTATTTGGCTTTTCAGAGTTTAAACATGTCGAGATAAGACAGTTAAATAACCACCAGTAGGCCTACAATTTATGTTTCACTTAGGCAATCTCCTAAATGATATTGACAAGAACACGTCGGCAGGTGGTGTTCGGACACACTGAGCAGTATGCTCACGCCCTATTTGCACGTCTGTCAAAAGACGACCCCGCCCCATTTTGACCTCCCTGACCCCATGTGACATCTACCTACTTTTTCAAAAAGGTCTTTAATGGTTTACTTGTGGAGATAAGGAAACCGTACAATCTTCAATTTGAAGAATAACTTTTTTTTTGTAACGATGGTGACTATTTCCTTCCCATTATTCCCCCTTCCACCCTTTGAGCGATTTTCTCCCATCCCCAACTATTAATACCTGTATCAGTTTTTTTGAAATGAAGAATATTTGATTTAAAGAAAAAAATCTTTATATTATTAAAAATATTTTTTTGCATTGTTATTATCCTTCCATTGACATCATTTAATTTAGATACAATATAGTTAACTTGCAATGTTATTTTATTACTTATTTTTATTCATTTTCGAAAATGAAATACCAGGTTCAACATTTACACCTTATCACAGATAGTATAATCAAACAAATGCCTCCCTTTTAATCCTTCTGTCCTCCTCTAATGCTCAAGATGGACAGAGAAGGGCAGCTTGTCCGTCCCAGAGTTGTAATGCCATCGTCTTCATCTACCTGTTATACGTAAGAGATCCATTGATTGCGATTGACTGTGGGCCGTAGCAGGTGATGTTTCCCTTACAGATTTAGGCTGAGCAAGGCTACACTTCCACTATATATGAACTATGCATCTAGAAATCTAGCTAAATGACAGATCATATGTTTACTATAGAAATACTATGTACAAGCAAGTTGGGATGATATCAACAAATTTAACAAGTATTCAATATAAGGTTGTTTAGCCAAGAGGTTACAACTGTTGAAAAAGGGGTCTTAATCAGAAGAATGTAATTCATGTTTTCTCAACTTCCATAAAATAAAAAAATAAAAAATATTATTGATAGCTGTCGTAGATGACTGCAGACATACGAAGCAGTCATTTTCTGTCATTATGGATCTAACACTCAGGTTTAGTGAGCACCACTAGCTGATTAAAACAGAAAGATGAGAAAGAAAGGCCATTTTCTTTCTCATCTTTTGGTATTAAGAACTTGGTGTTAAGCATTATTTGGTCAATAATTAACTTGAAAATCTGTTCTGACTCATGCTGTGCCATGTTTACCTATCTTTATGTGTAAATGACTACTATAATGAGTAACTACTGTAAATGAGTACTATTATTTTAATGTTCAATCATTTAAATGCATGGCTGATTTATAACAAGATTCTTTGCCTTATCATCTGATCTTTTAATGAAGAAATAGCAACAGTGTATTTAACATTTTTTAATAAACCTCCACAGAAACTTTTCAAAAGAAGTTTGAAGTTAATGTACAATTCAAAGCATATTTTGCTTTCCATAATTTCCTGCTTTACAAGTAACAGCAGATATTATTACAGGACAAAGATAGAAGGGGTCTTAGGTCGAAAGGCCTATCAGGCTTTAAACCAAGTTTAGTTGAGTGAATTTCTATGTTTCAATTGTTTTCATTGTCTTTAAAAAGCCAACATAACCAAATGAAAGAAGAAGAGAGAAGGTTAATTTGGATTTCACACAGATTTCTGCTTTTCTTGCCAAGTGGCCAAAGAAGGTAACCCAGTAGGCACTTTATCTGTTTAGGAGCTCACTGACCAGAAGTTCTGACTGCAAAGCTTTCCTTAAATGCACTTTGGCTATATTTTTGACAGATTTGACAGACAGCCAAATCAGCTCAGAGGGAAACTATAGAATTAGACACTGTAAGACCTACCTGCCCTACCTGCCTAAAGCTGAATCAGGATTGTACAATGTTTTCTACAACAGCCAAGTCCTGCTTAAACTTAGTAATCATCAACTAGACATAATTTGTGTAGGCTACATGAGTTGATGCTATAAATGTCTTGCGATCTGCTTTGTAATTTTTGTATGCTGTCATGGATGAATGCTGTTCTGTCTTGTTTTCAGATTTTAAACTGTAACGTGTAAGTGTAATGATTGTTTAACAGTTGCAGAAGCAGTGTCCATTGTATTTTACACAATGTCTGTAGCCGAAGCAAATTTCAATGTTTCTTGTCCCATACAAATACAAATAATGTTTAGAAATTCAACCAAAGTCACAAAAATGTAACAAAATGTCACATTTTTGTGACAAAAGTCACAAAAATGAAATTTGTATTCATCATGACAAGATACATTTCACTAACAATAACTTACTGTCGGGGAAATCCTTCAGGAATGTGAGGGTCACAGGTTGGATTGTGTAAAAATAATACATTTGTATTAGTATTTGCAAAACAGAAATACAATTTAAAAAATAAATATATACTGACACACAGCAATCTATAAATACATACAATACATGCGTTGTAGGTAAGATTTTATATTTATCGTATAGCAAATAGAGAGAGCAGAAACAAGAAGAGTAGAGTAAGATAAATAAAATGTCCCACGTTACCTGGGAAGTGTTGCATTGACTGTAATTGACAGACTATATGAAATCCCCAAACCAATGAAGAGAGGCCCTGATTGGTCAGAAATTATCAGGGAGCGGTCAAAAATCGAAGCTTTCTCAAGCAGAGGCAGGGTTTATTAAATTGGCACAGATATTCTCACAGAGTCATTCACTCACTCACCCTTGTTCATGGCTTATCTTACAAAGTGATCTCTTAAATCTGACATACAGCATCTGTAAGAAACATTTTGTTTCATTCGGTTTTATTATATTCTATTATAGGAACCTATTGTTCAGTAGGCCTTATATATTTATAAATTAATGAAGAAAATGAACAAAGCTTTGTATTTAACTTAAAGACATCGATTTAGTTTACGCATGAATTTTGGTGCTCTTTTTTCATGTACGCAAGGGCTACGCAAAGCGACGTTTGCAGCCAAAACACCGCATTGGAAACGCATGGCCGTGCGTCTTCCGCCTCCGTGAAGACGGTAGACGGCGGTGCCAGAGAGGATCAAAGGTAAGGCCTTACCTCATCTTCCATACTGCTCGCTTATCCGCTTGTTCCTTTGTCTAACCGTTCGCATAGACTATCTTGCTTTGAATCTCCGTCAGTTCTTCAATTAAACGGACCGCACAGACAGTGTCTGTTTATAGAGCAAAAGAAGGTATTATCCATTTTTTACAGTCTGAGTAAGACCATTTATTTATTATATTATATATATATTTTTAGACATAATTTAATGTCTCATTTTTTAAAACGAAATGTACACACAAAGGCAATCTATTCCCAGTGTGCTGAAAGGGGCATTACCACAATACGCCACCAGGTGTAGCAGTTTCGACGATTCAGTAAAAATGTAAAATTGTTAAGGCATTAATTGATTAAGCGACATACTTTATACCATCTTATTAAAACCATTAGGCTTACATTTCCCTGTGGAATCTCGAAAGAAAGGAGGATTCGTTTTAGTGGACTAAATGTACACTTGTAAATATGGCATATTCATTAATTATTTGTAGAAGTAGAAATGTACCTATTTGGATGACAAAACCAAATATTTATATTTAGTGATTTAGCACGACCTTGTTTGTGTGAAAATAAAATAGTACAGTATATGCCAATAAAACTATAGCCTGTCTAATTATCTAGCAAAAATAAATAAGTCATAATTACAATAAATTGCCTTTGCCCCAATAAATGCAATCGATCAACTTTTGTCTTGCCACCTAAATAATATGTCTTAATGTACAATTAAGCATTCATAAAGCCTGGCCTACTTAACAAGCATGGGTTAAAACGTTTGGGCTATACGTAAAGCCGTTTTTCGAAGTTAGAAAATGTAGAAATATGAACGTTATGAATAGCCTAACCATTGCATTTACACGGAAAAAGGAATGAAACTACCAAAGTAAGGTGATAATAAGGGGTTGATGTCCAGGTATTCAAGTGGATCTGCAATTAAAGGATTCTGAGTATACTTAACATTTGAGTATTATTGGATCATTCTGCCTTAAGCAAACAACACACAAACCCATAAGCAATGGAATACGTTATTTTATAAACTATATTGACAGCGTTGAGAAAAATGTCACTGACAGCCATGCGAATAATTCACTTACAAAGGCCATGACATGTATCGATGTTGTTTTTATTAATTTCATTGGTTTATATAAGTCTAGTTAGTTTGGATTAAATCTTGCATTGAATTTCAGATGGTGAAATTTAATCACAGATAATAGATAATGCAGTGTAAACCCCATATATTATTTTATACTCCCGAATAATAGCCTTCAATGAGGTGCAATGCATGCTCTCTGCGTTAAACTCTCATTCTTCTCATTCTCTCATTTGAGTAGCATGTCGCTACCAGCCTCAGACACACGCGCACTGAAAGAATATAGTATAGGACTCACAGGATTAGGAACAGGTATAGTAGCTCCTCTAGATAAGGCATCAACATGTAAGTTAATGAGTTAAAGGCTCTATAAATGTTTCAACCTTTGCAGGATTTCATTGAATTAAGTATAACCCATTTCATAACACCACTAGGCGCACGATCTCATTATGTCAAGCGTCTCCGTGGCTTCACCTCCTTAATGCTGGATTGCGGGGCAGGTTGTAGCCTACATTTTATCTTTGGCCAAGCTGTAGAGAAACAATACAAAAAATCGCCCTTCTCGCGACACTGGAATCAACTGTTGACCTACTTGAACAAAAGTTCAGAACAAATACTGAATTCAGGGAAATTATGACATTGCTAAGGATTGGCATATCTCAGTTATGTTATGCGTTTTTTCCACCCTTTTTTTCCATCCTTTTTTTTTTTGTGTGTGTGTGTGTGTGTGTTTATTTGTTTGTTTGTTTGTTTGTTTTTTGTCTGTGTGTGTGTGTGTGTGTGTGTGTGTGTGTGTGTGTGTGTGTGTGTGTGTGTGTGTGAGAGAGAGAGAGAGCGAGAGAGAGAGAGTGTGTTTTACACGTAAGAACAGCAAAGAGGCTTCATAAACAATACAAGAATAAATTATATAATTATAATAACAAACAAAACAATGATACTATAATAGGACTTTTATAATAGTTGCATAAGAACCTAATAAATATAACGAATATAATAATATTATATTGTGTTTTCCTTAACGAGTATAAATGGATCATATGCAGCCTGTTCGATTATATTAGGCCTACTATTAATTATTTTTGTAAGGCTATTTATTCATATGCAGATACAAAATAACATCAACAATTGTAGCCCTATTTTATTGAGCGGAAAGGTCCAATTAATTGAAAATTATGCAACAGAACTGAAAGATATTTGTTGGTTTAATTTGATGTAGGCCTATGTCCCTTTCCTAATTACTTATTAAAAACGGTAACAGTCAAATAGGATTTGAGGCACAGGCTAGGCCTATTTGATACAAGCCGAAAAAGATCCACGTGATATAGGCAAAATTCGTAGTATAGGGTTATATTAGATATGCCCACTCGTTAATGAATCCAAGATGTGGATGTTAAGGCTAAAATATTTATTTTTTAGAATCCTGTTATTATCTTTGGGCAACATAATGCAGCTATATTTTTAATCGCTTCGGCACAGAATTATATGCGTTTCAGATATTTAAATAATCAAACAATCACGCCCGATAGTTTTCTAAAGAAAAATGTAGTAGGCCTATTCCAAACGTCAATGGAATGAAATAAATGCAATGTCATCAGTTTTGGCGAACTTGTCCTGCGCAGATTGTAGGTTTGTGTGAGCAGAGCCTCTTCAGTATGTTCAAGGCTTAAACAAAAGTTTGCAAAATCTGCTACAAGTGTAAAATGTTTTATTTAGATGTTTTTATACTGTGCAACAGTAACAATACAATAGTTGTCCATACAATCAAGCGATACAAATACGGAGAAAACACAGGAGACAACAGAACATCAGTCGTTGAGCATGAAATGCAGGTGAGGTGCTTATTCGTGTAAGAACCTGTCATTCCCAAGGAATAAAAGGAACAGAAAAAACAAAATCGTCGATGATTAAATATGCATTTTTCTATTTACAGATTTTTCTAAAAACCGCGTACGTTTTAAAAGTTGCGGATGAAAGCGTTTGGATTCAACTGCAGCTACAAGGAGGCTTAACGTGTCCGTTTCCAGTAAAAAGGCAAATGAAGAGAACTCTCTTGAAGTTTTTCTTCTGCACAGAGCAGTAAACCACCAGCCTACATTAACCAAAGTCAGCCTATAGTTCTCCCAAAGAGGCTAAACTTGAACGTTGAAACTCTTCTAAAAAATATATAGATTATAAAAAAAATGACAATTTTAGAGGGGGGGACGGGGGGGGCGGGACGAGCATATAGACTAACCCTTCTGATATAGGCTATATAGATTTTTCTGAGAAGAAAATAAGTGTTAGGCTATAATAGGCATGCTTAACTGACATTTTCAAATAGGTTAACCCGGCACACCTAAAATAGTCATATCAATATGTTTGACTCGACAACAAAAAAGTTAAAAGGAAATCAAACGTCAAATAAAAAAAAAGACAAAAGACAACCATCAGTCACATCCGTAAAATAAAACATAGCTTATGGGGAATAGGCCTACAGGTTAAATGCAGTTTTCCTGTCTACACTTTGACACAAAACATTTCCCATGGATAATCTCCATTAAAAAAAAGGAACAGGCCAAATGTTTAATTTTCTACTAGGCCTACTCCTCATTAGAATATGTCGAACAACAACGGCCGTTTGAGACGGCGAGAGTGACGTAAGAGAGAGACTACACGATGGAACTACGTTGGCGTGAAAACATCAGAGGAGCCCGTCTTTCGCGGACTGCGAAAAGCCTGCGTCATTACGCGCGGTCATCCGGAGGACGCGGACGATCCGTTGACAGACATCTTCCGTGATTTGATGCCGAATGGGTACGGCCGACTCTGGGAGAGGGGGGTTAAACTGGGAGCGCCGTTCTGGTTGTTGGGAGCGTTGGGGGTGAACTGTGGGTGCGGCGACTGCGCAGGCGTACTCGGGCTCGGTAACGACGAGGACGTGGAGGGGACGCCGGCGGGACTGCTGGCTTTGTCGCTCGCAAAGTCGCTTTCCGGGCCGGATCGGCCGGTGCTGTTCGGGGCCTCTGGTTGTGTGGGACTCAGCTTCATCTTCTTGCAGTTGGGTCTGACTCGATATTTCAAAGGTAACGGGCCATTCTTTAAAAGAAAAAAAGGGTGAGGGTTAAAACATTCAACATAGGGGAAATAAATACACGGATAAAAAGGATCATTTTAAAAAGTGTAATAATATTTACTTTCACGGTTTTTAGACGTGGTTTAAAATCAATGAGGGGCATACCATATATTATATTCGTCAATTCACAGGGACCTGGATTTGATTCGTTGTCACCAACGTTTAGGTCATATAGGCCTACCTAAAATCCTACCACCAATATGCTAAAACAAGCTATTTTCAAATAAGTTTAGTTCATCTTTTATGAATGTCCACCACATGTAGACTATTCAATTACATAATAATGCTTAGTAGCCCATAGTTTTACCGACACCAACATATATGAGAAACGATTTAGCCCAATTGTTTTTAGAGGAAGAACTTTGCATGTATTGTATACAGTTAGACAATATTTTTTTCCCACTAAACTAAATCCACAAAGTTGTAGTTAAGGAGAAAAACATGCTTACCCGTCTCCAAGTGTAGATATAGGCTATATCCATTAGTGTGTAGTAATCTTTTAGTGGTTCATCTTCATACATGACTTCAACCTACAAATATAAATGTAGAAATACAGACTTAGGATTCATCTGTCTATGAGTAAAACATGTTCTGCTTGTTACTTAGAAAGCAACCATGAATAGGCTGTACTCACATGTTCAGAGAGGAGATAGGAATGACTTATTATCAGGTTCTGTTTGCACAGATGAATTGGACTCATATTTTACCTGGTAGGTGTTGGGGATATCCATTTTACTGCGCAGGAACTTCCTTAAGTGCATGACTGTCATGGCGGCTGGACACTGAAGGTACCTCTTGTTGGCCACCTGCAGTTCAACACACACAC
This sequence comes from Micromesistius poutassou, assembly GCF_964030765.1. Lineage (NCBI taxonomy): Eukaryota > Metazoa > Chordata > Actinopteri > Gadiformes > Gadidae > Micromesistius > Micromesistius poutassou. The sequence goes on from NC_140281.1 coordinate 8,867,015, forward strand.
ACACATATACATATATATATATATTACATTTTTTATTTTATTTAACAAAAATACTATGGGAACATAAAAATGAATGCATGTAGATTACAGCGGTCAGTTTTTACAACTTGTTTACAAAATATGTCTTTGTATTTGTTCTAAATTAAAACCCAAAATATTAGTTGTTGAGATACTATTAAATTGACAAGCAAATTGTCAACCTTACAACCAAACACACAAATGTAACCTTTTTCTTTACCAGAGAGGATGATCTAAATATTCAAGTATGTTTTGAAGAAGATAAAATTACAAATATAGATAGGCTACACAAAATATTTACACAAAATATTTACCTGATCTTTAGTCGGCTTGTCATCTGGTACAACACCAAGTTTAACCCTAAATAAATGAAAAGGGTAATTCACAAAATAAGATGTGAGCCAACTTATTCATTACACTTGATTAGATTAAAACAAATGACTAATTACCTTTCCCCTAAATGTAATACATTATTTCTGTACAAATAGTCTTAAATATTTAAATTGCCTAAATCTCAGCAAAGCATTTAGTGTTTCTGTGGGGTGGGTACTTTAATTTAGTACTTCAATTAAACAACTAAATTAATATATTTTAGGTTCACTCTTGTGGTTCTGTATCTGTAATTTCCAGTCCAAAACTCTCAATGCAGTGTAATCCTCTGTGAGACAAAAGCTCCAACAATACATCCCTGCAATACATTGTTCTGCTCTAAAAAAAATGACACACCAGGAGTTTCTAAAGTAGCTAGGTTTTTATTAGAAAGCAAAAATGTCCTTAAAACAATCAACTTCCATTGGATGTTTCTGAAGGCTTTAAAGTAATAAAAGGATCCTACCTGTTCTGGTCAAAGAACTCAATAGAGAGACTGATGATCTCATCGTCTGTGATGATTCGCTTGTCTTCATCGGCCACCTCTCCACGGTCCTCATTCGATCCATTTGTAGCTTTATTAAATACACAAACATACACACAATGAAACAACAACCACGAAAACAACAGTCTTGTGTGTACATTCAAAATGGAGATAATTATATTATATTACAACCCAGTTTGCCAATGTCATACACCAGCTTTGAATACAACATTTCTCATGCACACAGACCAGACCATTACTCACCGTCTACAGAGGGGTGTGCTGCATAGAAATCTCTCCTCCTCTTCATCTCATCTACAGAAAGGAGAAAACAAACAGGAACAGTCATTAAAACAGACACACTAACATTCAGTGGACACACCAATCCTATTGGGCAATAAGACATTTGGTTTGTTCTAAACATGTTCAGTTAGGTTCATTAGGTTTGGTTTCCACTAGAACCAAAACAACCCATGCAATGGTGCTTTGAGTCGTTGAGTAAAGCATCATCATCGTTTGAGCTGAATTGTTTTGTCTGCGGACAGCATATAAGAGTTTGTCTGAGGTCTATGTGAAGTTGGCAGATCTCCTATTCTGCAGTGTCCTGGTTCTGCTTACTTTTGAAGAGGCCTGGAACCAGCTTATAGACAATGTCCTGCAGTGTCTTGTCAGACCTAGCGAGAGAGAGAGACATTAACTCCAGGAGAGTGAGAGCGCAAGAGAGAAAGACATTAACTCCAGGAGAGCGAGATAGCGACATTAACTCCAGGAGAGCTTGAGAGAGACATTAACTCCAGGAGAGCGAGAGAGCGACATTAACTCCAGGAGAGCGAGAGCACGAGAGAGAGACATTAATTCCAGGTTATGTGGTTGGGAGGAAGGAGAATTCACACACACTATTGGGCATGTACAAATATCAGAGGCCTCGTAGCAGAGATAGGAGGAAAAAGACAGAAAGAATAGACCCTATTTGCCTCGTAATCACATAGAAGGTACATTTTATCTCTGCTGGTGGCAAATATGTGGTACATTACAAAAGACTTGAGCCATCATCTTTTTATTTTCTCTTTCTGTGCAAGCCCATTTGGCGAGCATAGATTCCAACAGATTTGCCACAGCCACGCCTTACAACAGAGTCTCTTTGACCCATTCTGATCCAGACCAACTAGAACTAATCAAACTAATCCCAGTAAGTGGAATGTGGTTAAGAGCAAGAAAGCGGACAGCAAAAAACTTTAGAAGCAGGCACTTCCATACAATATATTTTGCATACAAACAACACAACTAAATAACAAAAGGAGCCTCAACAGATGAGTGTAACAGGATTGTGTATAAAAAGGGATGAGTACAATAACATTATCCATCCTGCTAACAGCTAGTGCTGCTTAAGGTAAAGAAATGGCTGTGGTCTCACCTAATGTTGAGAAGAGGCTTAGTTTTGTGCACTTGCACGTCACAGATTGGACAATATTTGCTGGTCTCCAGGTACCGCACAATACACATCTTGCAGACTGAAAGAAAACAGTTAAATTAGAGAACATGTATTTTCCCTCACTGCATAAATAACGTGATGTAAATGATACATCCTCATCCAATTAGTCCATGTAATTGTTTCCCCATGCAAGAAGCTCACAGTTGTATTACATTAAAACAGTATTAATATCATGTTTACTACAACCATGCACTTCTTGTCTTCTGCTTTTTACACATTATGACATTTAGCTTGCAAATGACAGAATTGTAAGAATTTGCCCTCACATGAATGCAGGCATTCGATGATGGTGGTCGCGTCTATGAAATATCCCCCGCACAGGACGCACATGAGGTGAGGGTTCAGCTCCGTGATCTTTATTCTGGTGGTTCGATGCATGGCAAAAGACCCAAACAGACCTGCGGAGAAGACACAAAACGGGGGAAAGATTTAATATATTGTCACTCAAAAAATAAATAAAGCGACCGCAGGGAGGGACATCTTGGGTCTCTTTTTTTTCGGTTTGCAAAGAACCAATACAACCATTTGGGCTCTTCAATTGTTGGTCTGACTGCGCTAAAGCAACACCATTGTTGACGCTACAATACGGAAAGGCAACAATCGCTGGTTGATGAAGGGCTACCGACTGACCTGGGGGCCAATAATCATAAACGAATCACCTCTGTGACAGACGGGGGGATAGATAAATAAACATAGGTGTGTAGGCTACTATATAAAAAAAAACACGACTGGATGACGCCGAGGTCACAAGGTGGCAAATGAAAACACAAACGAACACGTTGCGTGCAGCGGAGATCCGACATGGGGAAATCATGTCGTGGTTTCCTCACGTCAGAGAACCCTACATTTTCGATCGTTTCATTTCGTTTGATATCGCCGCCTGCGTCATATAGCCTAAAACAAGTAACGACGCGATACATCTGGAGCGGGGGACGCGAGAGGAGACGCTCGTTCACTGTCAGGTGTGTGACACACATAAGGGGGGGGGGGGGGGGGGGGTCTTTGCGTTTCTATGGCAACTTCCGTCGCTTTAAAAGCGCACGGTGTCTGGCGTGGAGCCAGTCGCCAGGAGAGGCTGTGTGTGCACCGCGACTCGACTCGCGCGGAAAAGCCATCGCACCATAACCAGCGGAGGGGTGGCGAGCACGAGCACGGTGGGAGTGGATGTTTCCCCCCGCCGTCCCTCCACCAGCGCGCAGTCCGCCAGGGCTACCAGCATGGCTGCCATTTTGTGGGGGGGGGGGGGGAAGCACGTATCTTCCGAATAGACCGATAGGCTTCTTTCAAAGCGGGGAGCTGAAATGCATGCATGTGTGCTCGTCGTTTGGTGAAACGTTGATGACGGACGCGTTCTGAAACAAAGCCATCCTCACCACGCGGAGGATCTCGAACGTTTTCGCCAGCATGTGTGCATTACTTATCACACACACACACACACACACACACACACACACACACACACACACACACACACACACACACACACACACACACACACACACACACACACACACACACACACACACACACACACCTTTAGAACTTTTATGAAACATTCGTTTCATCCATCCATCCCCTCCCGAAATTTCTGCACGTGCACAATGAGCCAATGCAACTGCCCTCAAATGACCGTCGGAGTGAAGTTGCATTGTGAAGGGGGTAAGTAACGGTAGCCTACATTGAGTCAAGCTGTCGACCGATGTGTGCTTTGTTTGGCAGGAGTCCAACAGTCCTCACAATGCCCATCAACAACATCCATCGTCCAGTGGATTCAAAAGGGGAAACTTATCACAAAACTATATCTGAGGTAGGCTTCACAAACCCAACGAGAGGTTGTCTCACTGGCCACCAATAATATAACAATCAACTCGCCCCTCGGTAATGTTCAATTTCGATGGACGATTTATCAACACGTTTCCAAGGAAGCCTATTGCATATATGCACCCTAACAGTGACGCCATTAATCGATGCATTTGTTGACACAACTGCTGTCGCTCTGGGGCCCACTGTAGGGGACGTCCTCACGGTGCTACAGGTCCCCCATACAACTTTTTTAATTTAGGTTTTTAAATGGACGCTTTCAATGAAAACTCATGGTGGAAACCTACATGGCATGGCCGTTTAACGAGGGCGTATAATAAAAAATATTTGAGCATGGTGTCACCTCTGTTAGGCCCACGGAACGCAGAGCCAATAAGCTGGGGTCCGTTTGTAAATCAAATGCATGTCGTGGTGGGTTCGCCGTGTCGGTTTTTGTTGAAATACTGGCAGACGTGACGGTGGTGGCAGAAGAATAAATACCGCTTCAAAAAAGTGGGCTCAATGCATAGACTCTAGTCTGTAGTCTATGTGCAATGTCCACCGAAGTACTCTACATTGGCAGAGGCAGCCCGTGTATGATCCCGGTGCTCTTTTAAATGGCTTAATCGCAGTAGGAAATATCCATGCCATCATTTATAGGCTACTCTGTTCCGCAAACAGCCGCACTCACTGTCTTCCGCCTACCAAAAAGGCAGGCTGTTAAAGATCCATATTATGATGATCCGTCACTGCTCTGTGTCACCCCTGCCTTCGCGTTCCCTCGACGTCGGAAGTCAATTTAGACTATGGCTTATGGATTTCATTATTTTTATATTTTTATTTGACTAATGACCAGCCACGATGGTGGACGGTTGGATTTGACTTGTCTCCAGAGCTAGACGTTTTCCACAACAATGTGATAGCCTACATTTTTTAAATGTTGAAGAACGAAAGGTTGTCTTGGCGGAGCTTGGGTTATTTTGTAAAAATACATTAAACAAATAAAATTTAAAAAAAATAATAATAATGCACACGTAAAAAAACCTTTACGATGACTCCAAATAATAGTGTGCACAATCAGTCAGCTTTTAGCCAATGCATTATAAGTGAGGTCTTGGATGCTTGAGACACATTGTCTCAAGCAACAGACCTAAGCACATTTTTTATTTTGTAAAAAATGCGACCCAACAAACCAAGCTTCAATACACCAGGTGTGGGAAAGGTGAAAGAATAAATCAACATGTCCATTTCGAACCACGGGAATCTAAAAGCGTCAAAGATAATTGAAGATCAAATTTGAAATGGAGGACACTTGTCACGTCTGAGGCTTCCACCAAAACGGGAACACAAGTTAATAAAAACGAGACACGACGGAATATGCGTAAAAGCAACCCACCACCACCTCCACTACACTCTACAGATCTAAATTCTATAAAATCAGAAGCCAACGTGTCAATAAAAGTATTAAAACACCACTCGTCGGGTTGGTCGGTGCTTCAGACAGACCCGTCCGTGTCTTGATCGCAGCAGATTGCCCGGTTTAAAGAAATCCAAACGCCGTACCACACAGACTGGTCCAAAACTGACCCCAACAACACACTCTGTAAAAAGGCGCAGTGGTAACGTGATCATCGCGGATGAAACAGCGTGATCGCGTGCGCAATAAAATAACATTTCTTGGAACGGTGACACAAAGCGCACCGTCGGAGGAGCGCTGGAACCAGCAGCCAGTCGATACCCCGCATCCACTGCCGGATCGCTCCGACACAAACCCTCCGACACACCGCACGCTGTACCACAACATCATCATACCATTCGGTCCGTCGGTGAGACGCGCTATCGAACATTACGTACCCGGTGGCTCGATGGGATAATCCGTGAGATCGGAGCCAAATAGACAATGAAAGTTAGAAGGCGATCAGCAGAAAATGAATAGGAGCCGAGCCGCCATCTTGAAACCGACTGCAGACGCTGTCAATCGCGCAGAGCGCACATTTCAGACGCGTACTTTCTCGCTGTGCTCCGCGTCGCTGCGTTTTACGCGTGTCGAGAGGCACGGGTTCCGAAGACGTCACGCTCCCGGCGTCGCATTAAAGAGGAATCCCGGGTCCGTCGGGCGAGAACTTTGCCTCCAAATTCTGCTCCCTCCGTGGAAAACGCAGCACTGTGTGCTCTGTGGAAACTGACACCGTCCCCAAAATGGCTTGTAGTCCGACCGCCCCGCCGTGGTCACGTGCTCTCATTCCTTAAGGGTGCCTGGAAATTACTGTCGGTGTATTCTGGCCTCTGCTGCACGGCGTTGGGTTTGGTATAAAATACGTCTCACACACACACACACACATATATATATATATATATATATATATATATATATATATATATATATATATATATATATATACACACACACAGATCGTCGATCAGACATTTTACAAAGTGCAAACCCGTAGTTAATATTTCTGGTGTGTGTGTGTGTGTGTGTGTGTGTGTGTGTGTGTGTGTGTGTGTGTGTGTGTGTGTGTGTGTGTATAGACTGCACGAATCTGTGGCTTCTGTATTCGTGTTTTTGGAAAAACCGGCAAAAGCTGCGTGCTCTTGACTCTGTTCTGCAGCTGACGACCCGTTCAGACTTGGAGGTTAGGCGCGATGGGGCGCCCTCCTTCTGTTTTGGGCCATTCGACTCACCATCCCGTAGTTCACCGACATGAATTAATAATTTTAAATGTTGTAAAAGAGTGCAGGTCGCTTGGATGTGGAGCCACAAAAGCCGATGTTCTCGTTTTGATGCGAGTTAGAGTGTCATAGGGGATCCAAATACACCCCGTCCCGGTATTATATAGGCCTAGTTCGTTTATGCGCAACGTGTGAGGCTTTCGTGCACAGTGACTTGTGGAGGACGATAAGGTCATGCCCGCGTACAGGCCTACGCATTATTTTTTTAAACACAACAATAATGGTTTCACACAAATGAAAGGACAGCGTGCTCTGATAGACTTTTTTTTTATTTACATCACCTCTTGGAATGATAATTATTCAGCTGGGTTTCAGTGAAGCAGGGATACAGAATGATAATAGTACAAGCATCTCTAGGATTGAAACCATTCCACTTCAGTGTGTTCATGAGACACAACACAGCTCAGGCAAGGTCTCTCCCACCAGGTGCTGTAGGCACCTCACATTTGTGTCGCCTTCTCCAAACTCTTGGCTGCGTCTTTCATTTTCCCCACCAGATCCTGGGAATAAGAAGACACACTATACTGCATCACGTCTGAGCCAATCCAGGATAAGGCATCGTATTTTATGCGCAAAATAAATAAATATCTAAATAAATACCGAAGTACCGAATAAATGAGCCTGTATCACGACAAATAATCTTGACGAACGCGCTGACAACCAGAGAATACATTAAAAGTTAAATGATTTCCATTTTTCTATCGCGGGTATAACTTGGTTAAATAGGCCTATGTTTGACTATTTTAGATGTAGATAAGAGACACTTTGATAAGAGACTTTGATAGTGGGACAAAAAAAAATTGTCCCACTGAATATTCAGTTTTCACACACAAAGTTGTTCGTCTAGGCCTATTAACAACATGTTGGAGTTGAGCTTATGTTACACTCGACGCCTCCTGTTATTTATTTCCATTGGTAAACCGAATTGCGATGAATCTACAATTTCTGCATGTCACACTGTTCATGGGTCGTGGTGTGTGTGTGTGTGTGTGTGTGTGTGTGTGTGTGTGTGTGTGTGTGTGTGTGTTTAAGTTGAAGCAATATGCCTACAACGATATAGTGACCAATGCGTGCGAACTTTATTGGAGAGTCAGAGGAAAGACAACATGCTATAACAGGTCACATGTCATTAAGGGATCTTAATTATGTCGAAATAAGACAACATGACCCCAGTCTCACCTGTAGCTGCTCTACCGTACAGCTAAAGTTAATATCCTTCGCAGGTCCCTCGAGGCCAGCGTTCTGAATAAAGGTCACACACACACACACACACACACACACACACACACACACACACACACACACACACACACACACACACACACACACACACACACACACACACACGTTAACGTTAAGCCAGTAAATGATGGGTCTTTCTTTTCGCAATAAAACTCTGGGTAAGTCATACCTCCACGTTCAAGGAAAGGAGGTAGAATGGCTCGTTCACTTTATGGACGTGGCCGTTCTGCAATGGACACACACCTTCAGATATGGGAGGGGGGGCGGGGGGGGGGAGAGCTTGCCTTCTAGATAACACATCACTGCTCTACTCAACTCACCTTCATGTGGTACTGCAATCGCCACGACACGTCGTTGATATGGGGCAGTTGGCTCCCTATGCTGTAACGCAAGAGAGAATAATCCATTCAGATTGAAATCTATTTAAAAGTGACCACCAACCATTAAACCAGCGATTGCATTTTTGTTTTATTTGACATTTAGTATTTCAAATGGAATAGTCTACATTCAAAGAAAAGAAAAAAAAAAAAGTAGCGCTAGAGGAACACCATTGTAGGCCTACTTGTTGCCATTTATGAAGGCTTTTACGCGCGCAAGTCTATATTAAGCGGAGCATGGGTCAGTCAAGTGCACGAATACAAATGGAACTGATCAGCGAGGCTACTCCAAATTAACCGTGTTTTTGAAAAAAATTAAGCCACACTGTGTCTAATAATATGATATAAGGACCATATATAGTTCTCGAGTTTAAAGATGAATTAGCATGAACTCGAGCATGATCGTTTTTCCATTGCAACGACTTTCTAGTGACATAACAACCAACATGAGTTGGCTAATCGTAGAAATAAAACATTGTTATATAAACCAAGATTATATAATTATGAAGGAAACCGTTGGAGTTGGACATTTCTGTAATAGTCTTTAATATATAAAAATATAGTCCATATATTTAAATATATATATTGGCCAATAACCTACCTTGTCAGTACACCTTCCAGTTCTTCTTTATTATTCTGCAAAAACAAAATATGTGTCAGACATTTGTAACAAAGGAGTAAGGTATGAATGAATAAATAATTAGGGTCTGACCTGGTACGACTTTAAGAATATATTTATTCTCTCTGCGTCAAAGGTTAAATCTTCAAGGCATGAACTGTAATAACATAAGTAAAGCACATTGTACAAAAATAAAACACTTTATATGAAAAAAAGATCAATCAATCAACACAGAAGAAGCAACTTTCAACCAGATCAGTAAAACCGGTTGCATTCACAATTATTATCCAAATGTTTGACACAATATTTGTCATTCCGGGGGAAATAAACGAAAAGAATGGAACGAAGTAACAATGATACTTTAACACATTAACACACATGGTAGGCCTATATCATACCATACCCTTTCCCCAACCGCAGATATGTTTACCAAGCGCAAAAGTATGCCAATTAAACGTGCATGCATAGGTCACACCATGCTCTCAATCATTAACAAATAAGCATCTTCAAGCTCCTGCGGGTTTGTCTGATTAGGATTGTTGTAATTGATTTCCACAATTCCCACTACTCATGTAGAGCAGATCCCTTCACGAAAAGCATTCTTATCCCTTTATTAGATTAGACACGTCTTGTTTGATTAAACATTCATATACAACTATTCGTAGCTACATTTTTATTAAAGCAACTTATTGAAATACAATAATGTCTACACTTTCTGACATAGAACAAGAAGAATAGAAAATGAGTAAAACAGTATAGCCTACAACTTGACTCTTCTAATACCTTATTGTTGATTTGTCTGCGTTTTGTTTGACCATTTCAAGTATGCAAGTGGTCGCAGCGGCGTGACACCGTTTTACAAGAACCCGGTCAATGTTCTCCAGACCAGGATCCGCTGTAATCAGAAAAAAACACGTTAAAACCTGGCAGATACAAACTGCGCCGATTCTGCGCAGACCAACACGCAGCGACGCGCATATGCGCACGGCACGTAGACCAACAAATACATGTAAGCTACAACACATTTGATGTAGGCTACCATTAATTATTGGGACTCGCACAAACAAATGGAATTAGTAGTAGGCCTAATCGCCATTTCAATGGCTATCTGAGCATACGGAACAATTATAAAGATAACAGAATGTGTATGTTTTGTTGTCACTGTAGGTTAGGCTACTGGCATGTCTGGTCCGCCACATACAACGGATGTCAATCGAATAGGGGGACAATGTGTTAAGAATTGATTTCCTTTTTCCCATCAGGACACGCACAGGGCAGGGTTAGGACCCACCACGTTATCCCATATGCTAATTATGACATTTGCATATCAGCGTGTGTCCATTGTGGATCTTAACGCGTAAGCACAGGCTGCAGAACACATCGTGGCACGTCTGCACATCTACATGTTTCTAAAAGTGGACATTGTAGGAGGTGGGCATCACGAGCTCCTTTCACAGTAGCATAGACAGACAGACAGACAGACAGAGTTGCTATCGGCAGCTTAGCCTAGCCTTATTACAGCCATACTACAACCTCTCTCTCTCGAACCGCGAATAACACAAGACGAAAACGGATTCGGTCACCACAGATTTGAGATCGGGTGTTAAGTCGTCTCTTGCGACTTATTAAATGTAGGCGCTTGCTGCAGCATTGAGCGATCTGTGCTCTGAGTGTTCGACGTAGCAGAAAACAGGCTAGCAGAAAAAACACACCGGAAGTAGCGGTGAGAAGCAGCGCAGACAAAAGACGCCCGACTCGCCGTACCTAGAACCCCGGGGTCCACATGGACGGAGAGCAGGCTGCGGAAGGCAACGTCTGTCAGCACCGTGAAGCTCCTCAGGTCAAAGAGAGACGGGTCTGCTGCAGACTGCAGTCCTTTCTGTACCGACTCTGATAGCTCCATCTTGCATGAATGGAGTCGAGAGTAAAATCACGTGGAACATCAGCTGATGTGTGGTGAGAGAGAGAGAGAGAGAGAGAGAGAGAGAGAGAGAGAGAGAGAGAGAGAGAGAGAGAGAGAGAGAGAGAGAGAGAGAGAGAGAGAGAGAGAGAGAGAGAGAGAGAGAGAGAGAGAGAGAGAGAGAGAGAGAGAGAGAGAGAGAGAGAGAATAAAGCAAGGCGATGCCTGCCCTCGACCGGGAGTTGAGAATGCTCAAATGGACGATAATCGATGTGGATTGCAAGTATATTTCATTTAGGCCTAAGTGTAGCCGCCGTGTCCCACCCATACTGCATTTAAGACCAGTAACACCACATACCCAATAAAGCCAGTTGCTTACGCTACTGTGGGCATATTATCGATTAGGCTAAAGATTTTATTCGTTTATTGTCACATGGACCATTCCGCTATAGATATAGGTCAGTTACACACACAAATAATGCTAAACTGCTGTCATCCGTAATTGATAATAACTAGTGGGCAGGCGATAGAATACACTGTCTACACAAGACGCACACAGACAAGGGACAACCCCTTATCTGTATATCCAGGCTGTATCCAAAACATAGCCTACAAAATTAACTTAATATCATGGGGTTATTCAGTTTATTATATGCAACTTAACGATATAGGCATATCAATTCAGTAGAAAAGCCCTGCAGTCATGAACTAGGCTGTATTCAGACCAATGTATTTTTGAGAGTTTTAGTTTACATTCTGTAACGTAGTGTAAATATGTAGGCAGCTCCCCTTTTGTCTGTTTCTGTTTTATGCTTAAATGTTTATAATAGTGAACCGAGTCCTTTATCCGTCAATCTATTGCTTAATATCTTTGTCCTTCACTCTGAATCCGTCTTTTGTTCACCAGTCCACTCAGCATGTTGGCTTGTAAGTGCAATATGCGTCTCAAATCTGATCAGGCATCCGTTTGTGGTTTTTTTGTGCGGTTGGTGAGCTCCTGCAAGACTCGCCTGGTCTCTGCGAAATTTCCTTGCACTTCATCAAGCAGAATTCGTCCTGGAATTGAGTTTGAATCTGCACAAACTCTGAAGATAATGTAATAGCCTAGCCTACTTTTCGGCAGATCAACAGTTTCTTACATGTCAGAAGCTTTCATTGAAAACAAGTAGGCCTATGCTGCTGTTGTTATTGTTGTTTTCTGCTGCTTCAATGTGCTAAGTGATCAACTAGACTTTGATAGATAACGCTTCCCAGGGTGGATTAAATTAGTCCGTTTTTATGGAGATCATCCTTTATTTGAATACATGCTTTGGGTTATTAATTAATAGTAATAAATCATATAGGACATTAGAGTAGGCCTAGGCCTACATTAAAAACTCTTGAAATGGTAAAATCACGTAATATCAATCTGACGTTTTTAAGGGCAAAATGTAGCTTATACAACATCTTACGAAGCGAATGTCTATTCGAATATAAATATTTAGGCTGATCTTAAACTCTAAATCTTGAGACCTAAATAAGGTCAATCGTTTTCCATTCTCATTTAGGACGGTTGTTTTATTTATCACGTAGGCCTATATCATGAACTGGTGTACAAAAAAAATGGTTTCCTGAATTTATGCGCACACCTGTTGATCCTTAAGCCGATGACCATTTTAAATTAACGAATGAGACAAAACGATCGTCCTATTACCAAAAGCCAAAACAAAAAGTTTACGCTCACATGGAAACATATGCAACCTGTCATGTAAGCGAATAACATCGGTGTTCTTTTGACCCTCTTTGTCGTTTGGTTGATTTCTTAAGGTGGTATACTGTGTCATTAACACAGTTGGATGCTGGTAATCATGTCTATATTCACCAAGCTCTCTAAAAATGTTTTCCTTGCATTTTAATTTCACCATAAGCTTCTGAGGTCCAGCGTCGTTTGTAGCACCGCTGCGGTGACGCTCGTTGTGATGACGATGCTGATGGAGATTGTGTTACATGCCCGTATAAGAGTAAGTGGATTGTGTCACATAGGCATTAAGCAGCCTTATACATTGTTTCCATAAAATGAAACCCTAAACAGCCACATAAGCAGCAGCAGACGAGGACACAATGTATCATAGTGTTCCTCATTTGGAAAGCTTGCTTAAACACACAATGTATAGGCCTAGCCCATGTAGGTTAAACTAAGCATCCAACACACTACAGAGGATGTTCTGCACTGGCTACCATGTATATCTCAGTGCAAGCCGGAGACCGGTTGAACTAAAATGTTCAACCAAACGTCAGTGGCCGGTTCCTGCCTGGTTGTGTTGTCCAGGCCTATGTCGGGTTGTTTTGTTCCTTCCTTCTTTTTCATGCATGCCACTCTTCCCGCGAGCCGCAGGGTGTGCGACCTCCCCCTTAATCATATTCTCATGGCAGGACGTCTGCACAGCACCTACAGGCCGAGGAGACGGCATGGGCCGTGATGAAGCGTCCAGTGTGTTTTCAATGGCTCGCAACGAATCGTCCGCGCCATAGACCCGGACGCGCAGTAGCCTACCAGTTGGACTGTTGGTGTTAAAATTAAATGTATCCATGAAGCACCGCACGCCGTTCCAAGGTGTGTTTATGAGTGGTTTAAAGTGATCGCTCGGGTTACGCACAAACGAGCGTTTCAATGACGCCCACCAACTGTAATGGGACTTATATTTTACAGGCTGGGTGGCACCGTGCAAAACTTTCTGGAGTCCAGGAGGACAGGACAGGCGAACACCGTGGACGAATGTTTGCCAATGGAGATCTTTAGATAATAGCACACAGAAGTTTGCGTTTTATGGCTTCCGGTTATGTGTTTTAAGAGGGGCACCAGATTGTCACAATGATGTGTCCTTATTAAACAAACTGTCAAGGGTTCACAGAACAATTATTAAAGAGATTGTGTTAAAGGAGTTTATCATCTCATTATTAGGCTATAGGCGCCAGCACAGCCAACACATTAAGATACTGTATTGTTTAGAAAATAGTTATCGGAAATATTAAAGAGAGTGGCTTGAGCGTAGAGCTAAGGCAACTCTCTTTTAAATCCTATATGAACAAGACAGAGTTTTAAAATGTTTTGACCTTTGACCAAAGGCACAATTGGTAACATATTTGTATTTCTTTCTTTTTTCTGTTATTAAAGTCTGGTTTTGTGTCAAGAAACGTAGCCTACACTTTTAACTAAGTTTAGCACGTCTTGAATTCAATGACGTAATGTGCCAGAAAAACATTTTATTGAATTATCTTACTTTTACTTTTCGCTGACATTCTACGTACTGAAAACCCCAATAATTGAAAACTCAAATCCACCCAAATTGACCCAATAGATAGATAGATAGATGGATAGACTTATAGCAAAGCCACACACACACACACACACACACACACGCACGCACGCACGCACGCACGCACGCACACACACACACACACACACACACACACACACACACACACACACACACACACACACACACACACACACACACACACACACACACACACACACACACACACACACACGAAGAGAGAGAATATTGATCTTGGTTGAATTTGCAAGAAGGAGGGGGGTATTACAAGGAAGGGGGGTGGGGGGGACCTCCATAATACTCCCTTTTGTGCAGCGATTGTGCCCTCTATTGGAAAGACCAGCCTGTCTCGATCCTCTTTTCCATTTTCATTGTGATTGCGAATATACGGCTAAAGAACAGAGTTATTGTCATAAAATATATTTAGTTGACGTGGCAGATAAAACGCCAATGTTACATCGTTTAATCTCTGTCACCGAGAGACGCTAATTCTATGAGATAGAGCTGTAAATAACTGCTTGCGAACAACCTCCTTAAGACACTAGCTTTAAAAAAAATATTAAATCACTCCAACAGCCTTTATGATTGATAATTGCATTTTAATATGATGAATTTGCACGCTTTGTTCCGTGCGCCAAAAATGCAAGGTTCAGGAGACACTACTCCGTCCTGGCGAATGATATAGTGGCCATTTAACGGACATCATCGATGCGCGGCTAACAAAGAGCCCGATACCAAATGCACCCGGTGTGCAGGGACTCCGTTGACCGCTGGGTGGCAGTGGTACGGTGCGAGTGGTGCGGTTCTTAATTTCTTTCTCTCTTTTTTTCCCTTATGTCTCGAGGGAATCGTTGAGGGGGGAACAAAGAAAGGGAGGCTATGGCAGAGAGAAAGAAAAAGAAGCAGTGGTGGCGGTGGGGGGCTGGATATGAGGGGTGAGTCTTGGGGCTGAGTGTGTGTGTGTGTGTGTGTGTGTGTGTGTGCGTGCGTGCGTGCGTGCGTGCGTGCGTGCGTGCGTGCGTGCGTGCGTGCGTGCGTGCGTGTGTGTGTGTGTGTGTGTGTGTGTGTGTGTGTGTGTGTGTGTGTGTGCGTGCGTGCGTGCGTGCGTGCGTGTGTGTGTGTGTGTGTGTGTGTGTGTGTGCGTGCTTGTGTGTGAGAGTGCGTGCGTGTGTGTGTGTGTGCGCGCGCGCGCGTGTGTGTGTGTGTGTGTGTGTGTGTGTGTGTGTGTGTCGGGGGGGGGGGGGGGGGGGGGGGGAGTGTTCCCCTGCAGGACCTGCGGAAATTTGAATGGGTCGCATTCACTTCACTCGATCGCGCGCATGCCCAGTATGACTCTGTTTCTTTCAGTCATAGCTCTGCGCGAGGCAACATCACCACCATCGCATCATCATCGCCATCCATTATGACTTATGGCGCACGCCATGCTGTATTAGTTCTGGAGCACAGCCTTGGATATGACAGATGTAATGGTGATGATCCTTCGTGTTGAAATCCTGCCGGAGACGGATGCGTCTTGTACTTGCTATAGTTAAAAACAGGCTTGTTTACACAGGTTTTACACATTCAAACCTAATATATGGAGTCGAGATTGTAAATTAATTCAAATAGGTCCATCTATAATCTCCTTTTAACAGCGATAGTGGATCTACGATGCTTATTTTGCCGGAATATCATGACCCCGACCCTTGCATAATAAATTAAATACAATCGTCATACGGTTAGTGCTTATATGGGCAGCTGACGTCAATACCGTAGATGTACATAACACAAGACACAACCTACATAATGCTAACCAAGTAGGCCTAATACTTCTGCATTTGAGCCAATCCCTCACCCGAGTTATAAAAAAAACGCGGATAGATGGCCATTTTTATATAATTAAAATTATTGTTATTATTATAATTATTTGTAATATATGTAGGCCAACAATTATTATTTCTAATTATTATTATTTATTATAATAATTGAAAACCTCGTTGTTGATTTATTAATTAAATAGCCTAACTAAATAATAATTTCACGCACAAACATAGACAATCCCTTTACTTCCTCAGTGGTCGATGTGTTCTATTTTTGTCTTATTATTAATTGATGTATTATTATTTTCATTTCCAACATAGCCGGGTAAGAGGATATGCCTCTGCACAAAAAAAGAAAAAAAAAACTGGTTTTCTCACGACCAGCAGCTTTTCCTCCTTCCTTCCTGTGGGTGAAAAGCAGCGCGCTGTCCCCGCTGCTCAGGAGCCCAGCTACCGCACTCTGTCCCCCTGAACCGGGGCTAGTCTCCCTGGCTAACCCACGGTCATTGTTCCAACGTTTAGTCATCGCAATTTCTAGTCATTGCGTTTGATATCTTAAAAATCTGGCGAGGTAGGTTTGTGTTTGAGAGCTGTTTCAGCGCGTAGTGAATCGGGGCTTCACCGTCTTTGTTGTTGTGTAGGCGAGTCTAGCCGACGCACAGTGAACCCTGCCCGCCATATTCCCCCAGTCCCCCCGTGCTGGTGGAAGTTGAGGATCCTACGCAGTTGTTTTGTAGCCAGCGGTAGCGTTGTGTTTACCGATGTGATCCGTTTTTAAGCAGGAGTTACTTATTAGACTAGATCAGCAAGGTAGTGGTGGTAGAATATATATAAAACAATCGGACATCTTATTGAAAACTATGATATCAACATTTCTGGTAGGCTATAGGCCTAGCACTAGTGAGCAACAGGTAGGCTATAATTTGTTTAAAAATATATATATTTGATCGGGATGTTGGTTGTATTTTATTTAAGTCAATTGCGGCCATCATGATGGTCCATGATGGGTCAACTAGAGTCTCACCCAGGATTAAATTAAAGCAATCCTTCCGGAATCAGAGAGATAATGTGCCTCCACTTGTAAAATGTTTGAGACACTGCTAGTTATCACATCTACAACTTGCTTGTCCTAGTAGTGGCAAACATTTAATTGCTCTTTGCATAAAACAGGTTTTAATATTATGGTCCAGAATATTATGGTCCAGAATTTAATATTATGGTCCAAGACTAACCATATTAGCATAATTAATTTACATTCGCTATAGCCTACAATACTATGCCTTTTATAGGGCCTACTATACTAAACTATATATTATTATGAGGCTATATTATAGCCCACTGTATCATTATAAATCTGCCACTTATTTAAGTGTTTTACAAATAGTGTTATTCAAAATGTGATTTATGTTATCATTCCAACGTTTTTTATTAACCAAATCAGATAAGCCCCACAATAATCACAACTGTCATTTCATTGGGGAACATTAACTTACCAGAACCAATAACTTTGAAAAATACTAATAGATCAATTTACAAAACACTTTTGGGAAACCTAATCAAACAATATCAAACCACAGCATATATATAAATAAATAAATATATTTCTTTGTATGAAATATCGTATTTTCCCCCTCTGTCATTTTGCGAAATATATGTCAAACAATAAAATATATATTTAAATATTATATTATATGAATAATATGTATCATTTAAAAATACATAATTTTATCAATACTCACACACACCAATACCAACACACACATAAACATAGGAATAAAGGCGGTTGTACGACAGTGGCTGGTCTTCCCCTAAGCTTGTGCGTTGGCCGGCAGGCAGGCATTCACCACTGGCCAAATTAAAACACTTTACAATCAGGCAGGGCAGAGGACGGCCCTGTGGCCTCTCAGGTTCCTTGTGCAGGGGGTCTTCACAGAGGATCAACTTTCATGCATGTGCTCTGAAAGAAGGATGTTCCTTTGTTCTATCCCCCACCAGTCTCAATGCAGCTTCCCCCCCCCCCCCCCCTCTCTCTCTGTTTCTCTAAAACACCTCCCCTCTCTCTCCCTCTCCCTCTTTTGCTCACTGTCCTCTCTTTCTCTTGGTCTCTCTCTCTGTTCTCCCTCAATCTCTTCCTGTTTTCAGTTTGACCTTTGAATGCGGACCAGTTTAGGGATTGATAATGTACAAAATGGAATGGCTGCGGGCACTTCCGCTGTAACAGATACTACACTGGAAATGCCCGTAGATAAGGATCTGTAACACATATTAATGTGTTGGTTCAAAAATAGCAGAAAGGAGAAACCCACCGAACCCTAATGGCTCCCTGCAATATGTGATGTCTTGCGTAACTCTGTTAAAAGTAACCTTTCTTTGACCATTCGTTCCTTCATTAGGATTATTCTGTGGTCAAGCCTTGTTTGCACACAATTCTCAAAACGATTGGAAGAACTCACTAAGTGTATCTTAAAGCGAACACAAAGCCAGTCTTTTTAAAAGCTTCCATACCTTTCAGACGTAGTGTAATACAACTACAGAACAAACCGCTTTACTAGCGGTTAACTCCTCTTGTCCAAGCCAATGCACTGCTGCTAAACGCAACACATGCTAGTCCTCTTTTATGTGTCTCTTCATACGGCGTGAGACTAAATGATCCCAACGCCTTCACACATACACCGAAGAATAAGACTGCAGAAGAACACACACATCAGGAAAGTCAATTATAAACATATAGTGTGTCTCTTTATGACCAGTACCAACATCAGCCTGCCTCTGCTCTGAAGTTAGTTTTGCGGTGGTAAAACAAGTATAGAGCGTGTCAATTGGTGGCCTGCAGCTGTTGTAAATGATTCAGGGAACTCTTTAGTTACTGTATAATAGAGGACATATTTGCTATTCTTCCCCCCTCCTTCCGCTTTCTCTACCCCATCCGCTCCCATCCCAGTCCCCCCCTCCCTCTCCACTTCCACGGTCCGCTACAACACGGACGGTTGATTACAGTTAAGATGGAAGTATTGACTGTATGCAGAAGATGGGGTTTGCCTGATGCAGGGCCGGGCTGCGGTGGTGCAGAAGCTGGGCTCTCCCACGGCCAACCGCAGCCTGGGAGGAATGAACGCCATGTGGGACACAAAAGGAGCACAGCAGAAGCAAAGTGTCAATCTCCACCTGCCTCTGAGCTTATTATAAGGTTAGAGAGAGACTGTGTGTGTGCGTGTGTGTGCGTGTGCGTGTGCGTGTGTGTGTTTGTGGGGTGGTGTTTGCATGTGTGTGTGTGTGTGCGCCGGCAGTGTTTGCCTGTGTGTGTGTGTGTGTGTTTGTGTGTGTGTGTTTAAGACAGAGAGAGAGGAGAGAGAACGGTGATAAAGAGACAAAGACTCAACATGTGTAAAGGCAACAGCACTCTGTTCAGTGTGCGGTCGGGGAAGCGTCCTCACGGCCTGCTATCAGGATTCATTGGTCTCCTGCTTCTTCTTCTGGGGTAAATTGACCAGCCGACCAATGGCCAGTGATTGTTTCCTTCTGCATCTCCTCCCCCATGTCCCCTCTGATTGCTTCCTTGCCTTATTTTTGCCACTCCTTTCATCGATTTGTTCTCCATTATCAGGCTAACCGTCTGACCCTTTGTCGTCTTTTCGCCTCCTCTACCTGTTCCCTGTCAAAGCCTATTTAGTGCATCCTTTTTCTCCTCGTGGCAGTGAAAAAATCTGGGGTTCCCGCTGCAACAGGCTTGTATTGTGTGTGTGTGTGTGTGTGTGTGTGTGTGTGTGTGTGTGTGTGAGGGGGTGGGGGGTGTTTGTGTGTGTGTTTTTATGAGCGCGTGTGCATGTGTGTGTGTATTTTGTGGGACAGGCCAGTGAAAGCTGCAGTCTGATCCATACTAATGTTCATTGATAGGAAAATCAATGGTGCATTGATCCAAGACTTGGCTCCGGGAAAGAGAGAGAGAGAGAGAGAGAGAGAGAGAGAGAGTGAGAGAGAGAGAGAGAGAGAGAGAGAAGGAGAGAGTAACAGAGGTAGGGAGAGAAAGAAGGAGAGAGTGACAGAGAGGTAGGGAGAGAGAGAAGGAGAGAGAGGCGTGGGGCAGTGAAGAGAAAGACAGTCTTGCAATGAAAAGAAAAAGAAAAGGAAGAAAGAGGAAAAGAAAGGGGTCAAATGAAGCGATTCAAAGCGCTGCGGGGCCCAGTTCTGAGGAGCCCCCAGGTGACGGCCACAAAGAGATCAAGACCATAGACCCACACGGTTTGGTGGTGCCGGGTGAAGTGTGCGTGAACGCAAACGTGGGGGTCACTGGTGGCGCTGGTGGTGGTGGTGGGAGGGGGTTAACTCTATGTGTGAACATCCCATCGAGGCCTTAACTATTTCTCCTTTCTTTCCCTCCTGTGGCCTGCCCCCCCCCCCCCCCCCACACTCACTCCCCACCTTTTCTCTTCCTCCCTCCCTCTCTCCCCCCTCTCTCTCTCTCTCTCTCTCTCTCCCTATGTCCCTCTCTCTCTCTCTCTCTCTCTCTCTCTCTCTCTCTATCTGTCTGTCCCTCGCACTCCGTCTGAGCTGCCCTCCTGATAGGACGAACAAGGTCCAAATGGAACCTGAGAAGTGGTGGAGAGGAGAGGGAGATGAGAGGGCAGAGAGAGGGAAGTAGGGAGAAAGG
>NC_140281.1:8893061-8895561 GCF_964030765.1 Micromesistius poutassou
TAAAAGACAGAGAGAGAGGAAGGGAGGGAGAGAGAGAGAGAGAGAGAGAGAGAGAGAGAGAGAGAGAGAGAGAGAGAGAGAGAGAGAGAGAGAGAGAGAGAGACAAACACACACACACACACACACACAGACACAGGGAGAGCGGAGAGATTAAATCACAATGTGATTCCTGCTCTGTGCTTGGCGTTGTCCTCACCTGAAGCATTAAGGGAGTTTGCAGGCTGAGCTTCAAGAATGTTGAGGTGAGAGGTTGTGGCTAGGGGCCAATCACTGCATTTAAATACAAAAGACACTGATTAACACTGGTTTTGATGTTCTCACTAGTTTTTGCCAATGTCCCTTCTTTGTGCAAGAATGGGATTTTATTTAGTTTAAATCTGAATGTTCAAGAATTACAATCTTTTGAAAACCAATTTCACATTTATATCTAACAAGGGGATATTCTTCTCTGAGATTTTGTGTGTGTGTGTGTGTGTCTGTGTGTCTGTGGGTATGTGAGTGTTTGTCAGTGCGTGCATATGTGTGTGTGTGTGTGTGTGTGTGTGTGTGTGTGTGTGTGTGTGTGTGTGTGTGTGTGTGTGTGTGTGTTTCTGTTAGTGTGGTAGTGTTGGTGTTATTGTGTTTGGGTGTGTACGTGCGTGTGTGTGTGTGCACACGCCAACGTGATCCCTGCACAAAGCAGCGGGGCTTAATGGTGGCAGCGGTCGATACGTGTCTTTAACCTGAGAATGAAGGTGGTGCTCAACTCATCATGTCTGAGCCATGCCACCGCAACCATGGAGGGGCCCATGGTGGTCTGTGGTGAAGATATGGACAAACCGAGGTCACATGGTTCCCCTCACTCAAATGTACCACTTTCAACCTGAGAATGACACATATGCTTCAAGATGTGATCTAAAAACGCTCAATCTCATTCCGCTTTGTCATGGCTTTCTGCCTGTTTTTCTTTTTTTGTCTATCCCAAACCTATTTTACAATGATCAGAAACATGGTGTCTCTTGAATGGTTGTTTCTTAGTCTCCTTCCCCAATCTCCACACGTGTGTGAGCAAAAGGGTTCGACAGACATACCCACCCAAGAGGGCAGCCGTTACTGATCAGGAGTTTTGCCTACGCCTCATTTTATTCTTGACACACACATGAGATAACGGGCGTGTATCTTCAGGATTCGGCAATGGCAACACCGTGTCGGTGGACTTCAACCCCCTGCTCGAGTCCTTTTTTTATTCTAACAGATCGCCAGAGAAAGAAAAACGCAGTATTCAAATCCCCATTGGTCACAAAAAACCCTACAGAGTTTGTACACATAAAAGCTATATAGGTCCGACGAGCGCACTCCGTCTCGAGTATTGGGAGATTAAGACGACAAAGGACGCACCTGGTGCTTTAGATTAAGTTACTCTCAACATCACCCTGGCCATCCCCCCACCTGCAACCCCTTCCATTTCTGACGTTAGCGAGGGACTCTTAAAAGATTAGACCCGAGCTTTTAATCGTTTTCAGCTAATGCGAGCAAACGGCCCTTGGTGATGCTAGTGAGAGTGTTAAGAGTTTACTGTTTTAGATTGCTTCATATCAACTGTGTTGGGTACAGGACGAAAGGAGGGAATTTGAGTGTGTGTGTGTGTGCATTCAAATTAGTGTTTTTCATAATTATTCCTATTTTATTCCTATTTAAGGAACATTGTATATTAGTATGATATATAATAGGCCTACAATAAACTATGTTTACGAATTGTTATTAATGTTTAAAACATTTTCTAATTATATAATTTCTGTAATTATTGGTAGCAAATGAGTCTCGAAGTCTCTCAGGCAAAAGGTCTTTCCAGTAAGATAAGTGTTTGGGGAGATAATGTTCACATGTTTCAGTCTCATAAGGTCATAATGTCATAAGGTGTTACAATAGATACATGGAGTTTGATACGAGCTGGGTCAATAAAACCTCCAACATCACAAGTAGATAAAGTTCAGTGTTTAAGTCTGCTTCCCCAAATACATGCCAACATCCTTCCACTTTAGGTGCAGTGTTTACGCCAAACTCCCAAAATACATGCCACCATCCCCGAAAAATATTAAATATTTTTTGTTAAGTTGGCACTTGAGTTTAATTAATTGTTTGTAAAAAAAAACATTTTTTTTTATTGATAAAGAAAAGCCACATGAAGGTTAATTCTCAAAACCACGATAGTACAGTCCATTTCATCCAGTTAAAACCAATTTAAAAACATATTTTGTATTTTTAGAAAAAATCTTAATTATGATTATTCATCACAATTTAATGATAGTTACATCGTTTTCTATTTTGTTTTATTGGAATGAATTAATATGTTTGTTTGTGTTACCAGGGGCTATATTTACTGGTATAATCCTATGTTCTATTTCAGTTTTATCCAACAACATATTACAATAATATTACACAGCATGTGGCTTGAGTTTAGATTTTTAACTCAAATGTCCACAGATTGCACACAGGCAGCCATACCTGTTTGAATATCTAC
>NC_140281.1:8903061-8910561 GCF_964030765.1 Micromesistius poutassou
TTGTATCTTACTGATGCATCCCATAATACACATTTTATCGTGTCGTATCAATATTAAGTAATGTATGTGTGTGCCAGATGATTAAAAAAATGTATATACAAACAGTTTGATCCTCACCAAGAGCATTTCTTTATTTTGGTGTTTTCAAATACATTAGAACCCCCCAAATTATTTTTCACTTGTAAAAAAACAAAAACAAATGGATCAACCAGACATGTGCTCAGAAGACCACATGATGAAGAGTATAAAACAAATTCTCATCAAGAAAATGGTGCAAAACTTAAAAAAAGACAATGTCCCTGCACATATAAAAATAAATTAATACTTTATGTGTCCAGTCACCATTAATTCATCCGTCTGGTCCTAAGATTCACACACACAAGCTGAGGCTTCATCGACTGTCCTTCACACCAGCCAATCACATTCACTTCTATGTACACTGAGGGCCAATGAGAAATATCTATGTACACTTAACGAGGTAAAAACTGTGCCACTCAAATCCCCACCACCCCACCCAACACCCGTTCACAAATAGCTATCTACAGTCTCACCCCCTACAGACAAACCCAAGTAGTTTCTGGCTTTCAAACACATTACATTAGGTTTGTAAATCAAAGGTTTACAGCAAAGTTCGAATGTGAGGTGTGAGAATAAATGAGGAACAACAAAAAAGGACTCAACACAGTAGTATAAAACATAAAATTGCAACACCAGCGGGCATTTAAAATACCATTTTACGCCCGTTAAACAAACTCCAAATAAATAGAAAAGCACATAACAAAGTTGGCTCCGACATTAGAATGCAGCAGAAAAGTGTTTCCTGTTTTTTTAAAGGAACGGCACATTTTATTTGATACACCCAAGTGTTCTGTTTTCTGTTGCCGTAGCAACGCAGCTTAATTACCAGTAGCGCTCGGAGAACGGGTTGAGTGACGGAGACACAGGTACGAGGAAAATAAATCCAGTCTGCCCCCTCCTTTCTTTGGCCTCAGGCACTTGGGGTTTGGACCCTGATTGGCCAGTCCTGATTGCTATGGATTCTGATTGGCCGCTCTCGGCAGCCCTTAGGTCCCGATAGGCTGGTCCTGCATTAGAGGTAGGTGCAGCAGGGGGCTTAATCAGGGAGATGCATCGCAATGCCTTCCGCACAGAGCAGCTGTAGTGTTGACTACCGACGGCTCCGTTTCTGCATAATTTCTCGCAATGATTCTGCCTTGTTGAACAAAGAATGCCGCCGCAATGCGCGCCCCTTTGCCGCTGCCTTGAATGAGCCCCCTGTATATCTGGCCCGTGAAGCAGACAGTCAATGCAAGGCTTCTGTGGTGTCCATATGAGGCTTGTCTCGGTCAGTAATGGAGACAAGGAGAGAGGTAACAGCACTAGCTCATGGGGTATTTCCAAAAGCTCCCGCGCCCCCCACCCTCGCGTCCGTTTTATACCCCCTTTGAAAGCATAATAAAACTGCGGTGCGGGGGGACAGATGTTGGAACATACATCCGTCACCTTTGTGTTTCGGGGAGCTTCAAAGTTTTTTGCTTGTCTTCTTGAGTGTGCTGGCTTGTGCGGCTGAGTGCACTAAATAACTAAACTAGTTAGCGGAGGCCCCTGAGAGAGAGAGAGATAGAGAGAGAAATAGAAAGAGAGAGATATATAGTTTATCAGCGAGAGAGACCCGGACGTTAAAGAACAATTCAGGGTCTCAGAGGAGACGGCGGATAGGGCAGGAAAACAGAATATGAACACGACAAAAGAAAAAAGAAAAAAAAAACGAAAGACATCAGAAGAGGCATGGCTTCCGCCGTCATGTCTTCTCCGTCTTGTCGGCGGTCAGCCGCGGCTTCGGGCCGCCGTCGGCGTGCGCGTGCTGCATCGCCAGGAAGGGGTTGGAGGTGATGGCGCCCGGGCCCCCCTGGGGGGCGGGCTGCAGGCTTCCGACGGGCAGCTGAGCTGAGGAGGAGGAGGAGGAGGAGGAGGAGGAGAGGGGCATCTGGGCGTGGATCTGCTGCAGGTCCTGCTGCTGCTGCATGAGCTGGTAGAGCAGCACCTGCTGCTGCTCCTGCAGGGAGGAGAGAAGGGGGAGAGGGGAGGAGAGCGGAGATGGGTGAGAGGTAATGTAAGAAGAGAGGGGGAAAGGTGAGGGGAGGAGGGCAGGGAGGGAGCAGGGGTGAGAGGCGAGAGGAGAGTACAGGGGAGGGGAGAGTGACAAGAGAGGGTAAGAGAGGAGAGGGAAGTGAGAAGACAGGGGTGTGGAGAGAGAAACGGAGTGAGAAGAGAGAAAGAGAGGAGAGGAGACCAGAGGATGGATGAGAGGCTAGGTTGATGTCCAGGGCAAAATGGCCTGTTTTGAGTGAACTGTGTGTGTTCGTGTGTTACCGCTGTTGGATGGGAGCTCAACAG
Organism: Micromesistius poutassou; assembly: GCF_964030765.1. NCBI lineage: Eukaryota > Metazoa > Chordata > Actinopteri > Gadiformes > Gadidae > Micromesistius > Micromesistius poutassou. Next base: position 8,905,459 of record NC_140281.1, read on the forward strand.
TTGCTGGAGCTGATGATGCTGCAGCAGGAGTCTCTGCTGCTCAGACATCAGGCCGTGACGAGCCGAGCTGAGGACAACAATGCAGCGGCAAGTCACATGACCACACTGAACAACACACCAGCGGTCACATGACCACACTGAAGAGCAGAACAACAGCGGTCACATGACCACACTGAAGAGCAGAACACCACAGGTCACATGACCACACTGAAGAGCAGAACACCACAGGTCACATGACCACACTGAAGAGCAGAACACCACAGGTCACATGACCACACTGAAGAGCAGAACACCACAGGTCACATGACCACACTGAAGAGCAGAACACCACAGGTCACATGACCACACTGAAGAACAGAACACCACAGGTCACATGACCACACTGAAGAGGAGAACACCACAGGTCACATGACCACACTGAGGAGGAGTACACCACAGGTCACATGACCACATTGAACAACAACACACCAGCGGTCACATGACCACACTGAAGAGCAAGTACACCACAGGTCACATGACCACACTGAGGTGAAGTAAACCAGTGGCCTTATGACCACACTGAATAAGTCACATGACCACACTGAATAAAACTACACAGAAGGAAGTTGAATGACCACTGAAGATAATCTAGAATTCAAACATGGATAGCTGTGGCATGTGATTCAGTTTGTGAGTTTGGGTATGGACCATCTGACCACAAAAAGACATATATCCGGTGTTTCAAAGTAAAAGGAGATAAATAGATATGAGAATGGGGAACTTTCATGCAAGTAAAATTCACTATTCCTATGTAATCTAATCTTCGAATGCACTAGAGACGCAGAAGAAAGGGAGAGGAGGAAGCCGGAGCTGATGCTAAACTCACCTGTTCTTAGCAGTGGTCAAGCTGCTATGATCCCAGCACGCAAGCAGAGAAAGGAAAGCAACACAAAGAACAGGGAACGACCATCAAACTTTACTCAAAACACACAAAAACACCCAGAGAGAGGAAAGAGGAGGTTAAATAACCACTGGTGATAAAGCATTCTTCTGGGAGAGATTCGGGTATGCCATCATGTCAGAGCAAACGGCAGTCCACTAACCGGCAAGTGTGAGCAGATTTACTTGGAGTTTGGTAATGATAACAATATCTAAAATGTGGTATTTGCAAGGGCCCGATCAACATGGTGCCCTGACACAGATATATACGTGGGATCCAACCTTTGATCATCTCTAAACTAATCAGTCAGCAAGGCCGACGCCCATCAGCTTACCTGGGGTTTCCCAGTCGATAATTCAGGGGCCCCACATCGACGCGAGGGGTGAGCCCCCCCTCCCGGGTCTGGATCACACCGTTTAGACTGCCTACCGGGCCCGCCCCCAGGGCTCCCATCAGCCCCGTGGCACCAGAGGCCACGCCGTTGAGCTGGGGCGGGCTCTGAGAGACCGAGGGGGGCGTGGAGAGAGAGGAGGTGGAGCCATTGCTGCTACGGCCGCCGCATGATGCGCTGTCCTGGGGAGGGAGGGAGAGAACAGGGACGAGAGAAAGAGAGAACAAGAACCAGAGAATGAGAGAGAGAACAGGAACGAGAGAGAGAAAGAAAGAGAGAACAAGAACGAGAGAGAGGAGAGAACAAGAACGAGAAAGAAAGAACAAGAATGAATGAGTAAGAGAAGGAGGGAGAGAGAGAGCGAGAGAGAGAGAGAGAGAGAGAGAGAGAGAGAGAGAGAGAGAGAGAGAGAGAGAGAGAACGAGTGTTGGGGAGAGAGACAGAGAGAAGGGGAGAGGGAACGAGAGAGAGAAGAGAGGGACAGAGACACAGTGTCATTTCTGTCATGTGCTGTTGAACTGATTGTCGACCATTCACCATTAGGCACGCCAACGTTTGGCATTCTCTTTCAACGCTCTCCTGCTTATGGGAACGGGACCATGCGGCAACCTCGTTGACCCGCACAGAGAGACGTCCTGTTTACAGTGAAGCCTAACTGGATGCTGGGTGGGGGGTAGGGTGGGGAAGGCAGGGCTGTCCTCACCTGAGCTGCCACGGGCAGAGACGAATCAGCGCCCCCCAGCTGGGATCCCTTCACGTCTGGAACACAGATTAATACTCATTTACATTAGGACCCCCCTGTGTGCCTTGGCTGTCAACGTGTGCGTGGCAAAGTGTGTTAATGGTACTTTATTTCTATTTAACGGTATACTCAAACAGTTATGAATGCCTGACTAGAACTGAGTGTAAACGTGTGGTATGCAGGTGTATGTTTTTTTTTTAAATCTTGGAATCGCGCAATAGAGTCTGTGTGTGTGTGTGCACGTGCTCAAGCATGTCACGTGCATGCGCGTGTGTGTGCGTACCAGAAGACGCCGAGTGGGGGGTGAAAGGCACGGAGAGCTGTGCGCTGAGGAGCTGCAGCCTCTCCTTCTTGATGGTCAGAGACCTGATCTGCTCCTCCAGACGCTTGTTCTCCACCTGCAACTGGTGCAGGGACTTCAACATGGCCACCACTGAGAGAGAGAGACACCAAGGCACACACACAGAGTGAGAAAGAGAGACCCAGAGAGATACAGAGCGAGAAAGAGTGAGAGACACATACAGCGAGGAAGAGCGAGAGAGACACCGAGACACAGACATACAACGTGAGAAAGAGAGAGACAGAGATACAGAGCGAGAAAGAGAGAGACAGCGAGACCCAGAGATAGAGAGAGAAAGAGAGAGACAGAGAGATACAGAGCGAGAAAGACAGAGAGACACAGAGAGATATAGAGTGAGAAAGATGCACACAGAGTGAAGAACAGAGAGTGACAGAAAGGAACGGTGGGCCAGACATAGTAAGAGAGATATAGAAAGAGAGAGAAAAAATATTAACAAGAGCGTAAGTGAGAGTGACACAGCTACAGCAACAGTCTATATATAAAACACGCACACAGTGAGAGATACGGCCTGTGTTGATGCCAGAATGGATGTTCTACTGTTGCCCTCCTGGGACTTATAAATGTTACGCTAATAAAACCCTTCCTCGAGGAGCTAGTGAGGTAGGGGCTTCTCTTTCTATATAAAACGCATCCCGGACACACACAGGCTTGCTTGTTCAACCAAGTCACTTGACCTCAGAATGAGGGCAGCAGTGCCCGATCCAGGCTTCAGATAGGGCACTACTGCCAGCCCAAAAACAGGACTCATATCAGAGAATAAAGACACATGATATAAAAGGAAAAATACAGAAACAAAGATGTTTAAGTCAGGATTTTAATCCATTTAAATCATTGAGAAAAAGGAGAATCTCTGGAAAAAAAAATAGCTGGTTGAGGTCTACACATATGTGAGTGTACCAACATACGACTGCATGTGCGTGCACATGCAGAAATGTATGTTTGTGCTAATTTTCTCCTACAGCTACGTTAACATGCGTGTGTTTGCCTGTGAGTGTGTAATTGCTCTCTCACCGTCTCCTTGCGCCTCCTGCTGCATGAGGAAGTTCTGGCCATCGCTCCACTGACGCTCCAGGAGCTGCTCTATACTGGTGGCCACCGGGGGCAGTGCGTCCCCACCACCACCTCCACCGCACCCCGCCCCCAGCATGCCCAGGCCCGACCCAGACGGGTCATAGCGGATCTGCAGGCCGCCAATGGGAGAGCTGAGAGAGAGAGAGAGAGAGAGAGAGAGAGAGAGAGAGAGAGAGAGAGAGAGAGAGAGAATACAAAACAGAACGAAAAAAGCAAGCATGAGATAAAATGAGTGAGGGTAGGAGAAAGAGGGAGAAGCAATGGGGAAAATGAGAGACGGCAGGGAGAAAAAGAGAGGTCAAAGAGGAGATTAACGACCCAACATAAATGTCAGACAACCATAGACACTGCTGGCTATAAAACGACATCAATTTGTTGTTACAGTGGGCGTTGATGAAAAGTAGCCAGCAAGACATCCTGTCTGGATGAGTACTTCAGAGGGAGAGAGAGAGGGCGAGTGAGAGACAGAGACTGAGACAGGGAGATAGAGCAAGGTTGGCGAGAGAGTGTGTGATAGAGACTAGTTATAATAAACTTGGCATGGATGGTGTTGTAAAATGAATATAATATACTATATAAGCAATTATGAAATACAAATTGACTGAATTTGAACAGATTTCTGTTCCACACACTTAATCTCCCATCATTTTACCCATTTTGTTTTGCTGTAATATTAAAATAAAGCATTTTTTTTGAGAAAAGGTGAGAAGGAAAACCAGTAGGGGGGTCATTTTTTCCTATTTCTACTTTCCCACTAGGTTATTATTCCATTACACCTGCTCTAGGAATTTCCACTCTACAAAATATTTTCTTCCAGTTATTACTATAGTTCTTTTTATAAAAGTAGTCTATTTTCATTAAATGTTACTCCAGTTGGAAAACAAGACAAAGACGCAGCATAATAAAATACATAACCAACCATCTTAAACTGAACCAACATACGCTGAAGGCATCGTCAATTATTCCCATCTTCACAGATCCACAAAAGTTCCCAGAGAGAAATGGGATGTGCATGTGTGTTTTTGTGCGTGTGAGAGAGTGGGCAGGAGGTAGATGGAGGTTTGGGGGAGGCTGGTGTTGCAACCATCAGACTTCCGTGGCATGTCATTCCATGGCAATCAACAAGGTTTTAAAAGCGAGCGAGGAAGAAAGATCAAAGCACAGTGGACGATTTCCACATCCCAAAACACAACTCATGGTCGGGGCGAGCTAGGAGATCGCCTTTAGGGGTGAGAGAGGCAGAGAGAGAGAGAGAGGTGTGTGTGTGTGTGTGTGTGTGTGTGTGTGTGTGTGTGTGTGTGTGTGTGTGTGTGTGTGTGTGTGTGTGTGTGTGTGTGTGTGTGTGTGTGTGTGTGTGTGTGTGTGTGTGTGTGTGTGTGTGTGTGTGTGTGTGGAAATGAGGGGCCAGCCGAGGGGAAAAGACGAGTGTAAGGGGTGTTGGAGGGTGGGGGGCAGTGTGGAATGTAAATAGGGGCTCGCTCGCGAGGGAGAGAGCAGAGCATCTGTGTGTGTGTGTGTACTCACCGCGGGGTGGTCTTGGGAGAAGCTCTTATGGAGAAGCCCTGGGCTCCAACACTACTGGTGCTGCCGTCTCCTGCCTCCTGGTCTAAACACACACA